>NC_057803.1:250552581-250686792 GCF_018294505.1 Triticum aestivum
ATACGGACTCTAAAAATAGCCTATACTTATGTATTTCGAAATTACATGGGCCTGGCCCAATAATAAGGTGACGCAGCACCTAAAATAGCCTCGGGACGAAATTTATGAAGTGGCATCTTGTATATTTCGTCCAAGGCTTCATGCACCCATTATGGTGGCTTCAAAGTCCTGAAATCATCACTTGTAACTCCGTTCTTGTTCCCCTTGCGCATGCCATCATCTCCATGCTTGTTCTTGCTCCAATGTTCATCCTTCTCCAAGCTAGGCCCTTCATTTGTAAGCAAAACAAATGTATCCAATTTAGGCAGCATCATATTCTCATGAACATTAGAATCATTACCAAGAAACAAAAGTACCTGGTAATTTAGTTGGCGTGCACGAGCTCTAGTAATTGGTCCAGTATGTATAGCAGCAGGGGCTGTGGGTGTAACAATTGTATTGATGTCCTCATCATACCCTCAAATGGTGGAATATTCAATTTCAGTTTAGGAATATGGACATCATCTCGTACCTGAGGTGGTGGCGCAGGCCTACCATTACGAATATATACCTGAGGTCGACCTGCTGGTGGTGGTGCTGGTGGTTGCACGTAGTTCTGATTTTGAGCAACCTCATCCTCGTAATCTCCCACATAATCATCCTCCTCCGCATCAGCAGCAGGAGCCACAGAAGTATCAACAGCAGCACCCATTGTGGTGGCTTCAAAGTCCTGAAATCATCACTTGTAACTCCGTTCTTGTTCCCCTTGCGCATGCCATCATCTCCATGCTTGTTCTTGCTCCAATGTTCATCCTTCTCCAAGCTAGGCCCTTCATTTGTAAGCAAAACAAATGTATCCAATTTAGGCAGCATCATATTCTCATGAACATTAGAATCATTACCAAGAAACGAAAGTACCTGGTAATTTAGTTGGCGTGCACGAGCTCTAGTAATTGGTCCAGTATGTATAGCAGCAGGGGCTGTGGGTGTAACAATTGTATTGATGTTCTCATCAGAAACACCTAAAAATAGGATAGCCAGAAATTTTTTCGAAAAATGCGTTTTCGAAAATTTTTGGGCCTAAACGGAGGGTGGTTTCCGAAACCTACTCCGGCAAGGAAACACGAATCGGAAACTAGATGGATCTCGAAAACACACCTAATATGCAAGGAACTCGGATTGGTGGTGGATATATGGTGGTGGTATATGGCAGCGGTGGTGGTATATGGCAGCGCTGGTAATATATGGATATGGATCTGTGGTGGTATATGGATACGGATTGGTGGTGGTATATGGATACGGATTCGGAGCGGTGGTGGTAGGTGACAGGGCCGATGATGATGGTGCGGTTGCGGCGTGACAACTTATGACCAGAACTCGAAACTCTAAAAGACTAACGCTAAGACCAGCAACTAGACACGACGATGCAACCGCAAATTCAACAAAGCAAAACCCTAAAAAGATTATGCAAAGGCTTAGATAGTTTCGGATATGATGAACTAACCCTAATTTGTTTTAGCTTTTTCGTGGACTGTAGGTATGAAGAACAGACTCGATCTAAACTACGAAAAACTGTAAAATGTCACCGAGCAACCTGGAAATATGATACCACTTGATATAGGCAAAGGTGTCCCGTCTTTCGATGAGATGATGGATATCGCTTTGGTGGCAGTCGACTTTGACGATCCGACTACGAACGTGCGAGGACGTCGCGCCTTAGCAATCGCTAAACCAACTCCGAGAGGTTATTGACCACGCCGGAGCACGATCAACCTGACCACGAGGGTCTGTTTCCTGCAAGCAAACGAAGAACAAGCAAGAAACTGAGATTGCAATCTGGATATTGCGAATATAAGATGAAAGCTTTATTGATCAAGGTGGGGTTCCGTGACGCCTTTGTCTGGTCGTTGAACACAAACGAAGTACGCGAAGTTGCAGCTATGGTGAACTTTTAATCTAAACAAAACCCAAAGTCTATACGATGCCCTAAGGGCTATATATATGGAGGAAGAGAGGGGAATTTCGTGGCCCTTGGTGGAGGGGTCCGAAATCAACCCTATCTCTTGTTTCCCCACACATACGGACTCTAAAAATAGCCTATACTTATGTATTTCGAAACTACATGGGCCTGGCCCAATAATAAGGTGACGCAGCACCTAAAATAGCCTCGGGACGAAATTTATGAAGTGGCATCTTGTATATTTCGTCCAAGGCTTCATGCACCCATTATGGTGGCTTCAAAGTCCTGAAATCATCACTTGTAACTCTGTTCTTGTTCCCCTTGCGCATGCCATCATCTCCATGCTTGTTCTTGCTCCAATGTTCATCCTGCTCCAAGCTAGGCCCTTCATTTGTAAGCAAAACAAATGTATCCAATTTAGGCAGCATCATATTCTCATGAACATTAGAATCATTACCAAGAAACGAAAGTACCTGGTAATTTAGTTGGCGTGCACGAGCTCTAGTAATTGGTCCAGTATGTATAGCAGCAGGGGCTGTGGGTGTAACAATTGTATTGATGTCCTCATTAATACCCTTCTTTTTACTTTTAAACAGGGTGATGATCCATTTTGGAAGAAGAAACCTCAAGAGAAAGCGACAAAAATTGTCCGCCCTAAAACCAAAGCCGTCAAGAAAACCACAAAGCGGAAGGCACCTGAACGCATCAGTATGGAACTGGATGACATCCCGGATGAACCGGAAGTTGAGGTAGAACTTGATTCACTTGGTTCCCTTTTCATGCATCTCATTGACAATGATACTTATCAGGAAGACGTGGAGGGCAGCCAAGCTAATGATGTAGAGGTAATTATCCTTTCCTCCGGTTCAGACTCTATGCCAACACAAAAAATCCGTCAAGCGGTCCAGAAAGTAAGCTTTTCTCATCCTCTTGCTCACTTGGATCCAACATTTATTTTGAAGACGCAGCAGCACGAGGCTCGCCGCACAACCTGGCATAGCGGCCAAAAGGTCACTTCGGCCGGTTTACTAGACACTCCGGTTCGAAAGCGCAGATCTGAGGTCTTACCCACTTTTGACACTTATTATCCCAAGGCAGGCTATTTCCGACAACCTCTTAATCCATCTGATTCAAATTATCAGGTGAAACCTTCTTCATCCTCTGGCGAGTCAACAGTGACCCAACTTCCTCCTCTCAAAACTGTAGCTGGGTAAGTACTTCAACCCCTTCTTTTGATGTTTTCATACTTTATATACTATGCTTAACTTTCACATCTTATTCTGTTTTAGAGCCAAAGCCAGACCTAGCAAAAAGGCTCGGGTGAACAATCCGCCCGAAGACCAGGTGGTTATTGTCGGTGTTCTGGGAACGGGGGTCCCCAGACTTGCCTGCCTGCGGCGTGGCTCAAGCGGGGGCCTAGCGTGGCCCATGTTCATCAGCTCAAGCTCAAGACCCTCGCGAGGGGCCAAGCCTCGCGAGGCGGACGACAGGAAGCTTCCTCAGAGGCAGCCTCATCAGGCAGGCTCGCGAGGAGGCAGACAGATCAAGGCAGGGGTACCTCGCGAGGAACCCGTGACGCAAGCCATGACGATCGAGACCAGGCGGGCGCCGGTCTGCGCAGTGTCCTTGTTTCCCCTTTGGTGCAAAGGGGGCAAGCACAGGCCAAGGCATCAGGCAAAGGTTACCATTCCGGTGCAACGAGACCAAGACCAGCTGGATGGTAGGATGGAGGTCACCGTGGTGCCCAAGACGGCGTCGTCGCCAGTGCTTTTGGCAGCCGAAGACCACCTTTGGTCAGGATAACTTGTACTAGATGTTCCCCTTCAAAATGGCCAATTGTCGGTGCCCTTCCCGCTCGTTATTTGGGGAGAGGCCCAGGGCCTCTATAAATAGAGCTAGCCACCACAGAAGGAGGGGACGGCTGGAAATCTGGTAGAACCATAGCAGAGACAGAGAGAGAGGCGACTGAACTCACCCTAGCAGTTCGTCGCACCAGCTCAAGAACACCTCTCGTGAGGCTGTTCTTCCCTTGTACTGTCCATCATCAGCCCCAGAGGCAATCCACCACACCACACACTGGAGTAGGGTATTACACCACAACGGTGGCCCGAACCAGTATAAACCTCGTGTCTCTCGTGTTGTTCATCATTTTCATCTTAGTTCGCACGAGAGGATCAGACGTAGATCGGGAGGGGAGAGATCTCCGCGTGCACTCCGGTGTTCGAACCTCAAGGGTCTGCCGGAACCCGAAACCCGACATTTGGCGCGCCAGGTAGGGGGTGCGCCGGGGTCCTCCCTCCTGACGACCCGCTCTCCCTCGACATCGCATCCCGCCCTCATGGCGGACAACGCGCCGCCCGCTCCAGCAACGGATGCGGACACTGGGGCCAGGGGGCTCCGGGCCTTGGCCCCCCGACTTGCGACATGTGCAGTGGCCGCGCAAGTTCAGGCCCAAGATGCCGCCGGGCTACGACGGCGCTACGGACCCAATGATTTTCCTGTTGGCGTACGAGGAGGCTGTCCTCGGAGCCGGGGGCGACGATCGGGTGATGGCCAACTGGTTACCCATGGCCCTCACCGGCATCCCGCGCGCGTGGCTCCTCCACCTGCCGACGGCCTCTGTCACCTCCTGGGAGGAGCTGCGCGACCTTTTCCTCGCCCGTTTGGCCGCACCAGCGCCGCCCGTCATTGCAACTCTCCCGGGTGGCTCCCAGGCACCGCCCTCGAGCCATCACGTCAAGTCGTTCACCCACCGGATCAGCACCACCTCCAAGCACCGAGAAGCCCCCCCGGGCTGGGTGGCGCCCGAGGCCGATCTAACCTTCGACTTGGAGGACCACCCCTTCAACCCCATTGGTTCAGGCGCACTCCCGATGCTGTGCACCCCCACCATCTGCCAAGTGGCCGTCACTAGGACCCTCATTGACGGTGGTGCCGGCCTCAATGTGCTCTCGATGGAGGCCTTCAGCCTCCTCCATGTGCCGCTGGAGCGGCTCCGACCCAGCAGGCCTTTCTCGGGCGTCGGGGCCGGTTCCACTGCCTCCTTGGGGCAGATCCGCCTTCCAGTGACCTTCGGCACCTGCGACAACTTCCGCACGGAGCTGATCGACTTCAACATCGCCCCCATCGGCCTCCCCTACAACGCCGTCCTTGGCTATCCGGCCCTGGCTTAGTTCCTGGCAGCAACTCACCTGGCGTACAACCTCATGAAGATGCCTAGGAGCAGCGGCGTCCTTACCGTGTCAGGAGACACAAAGGATGCGCTGCAGGTGCTCTAGCTTGTTTTCAGGGCGGCCGCGGTGGCGCAGCCCACTGGCACCGACGCCCTCAAACCCAAGGGGGTTGCGCCGGCTAAAAAGAAGTAGCTATTCACCCAAGACAAGGCAGAAACCAAGCAGGTACCAGTCGACGAGGACGGGTCCGCTAGCGCCACCTTCACCATAGGGGCCAACCTCGAGCCCGAGCAAGAGGAAGCCCTAATCGGTTTCCTGCGTGCGAACAAGAAGGTGTTTGCGTGGGAACCTGATCAGTTAGCAGGGGTCCCAAGGGAAGTGATTGAGCATCACCTCAACGTGTGCCCTAATGTGCGCCTCGTGAAGCAGAAGGCAAGGCGGCAGTCTACTGAGAAACAAGCTTTCATCGTTCAAGAGACCCGGAAGCTAGAGGCGGCAGGAGTTATCCGCGAGGTCCGCTCCCCCGATTGGCTGGCTAATCCGGTCGTTGCGCCGAAAAAGGGAGGAAAGGAGCGCATGTGAGTCGACTTCACCAACCTCAACAAGGCCTGCCCGCAGGATCCATTTCCGCTCCCCCGCATTGACCAAATAGTCGACTCCACCGCAGAGTGTGACCTATTGTGCTTCCTAGATGCCTTCTCGGGCTATCACCAGATCAAGATGGCGGTAGAAGACGTGGAGAAGACGGCCTTCCTGACCCCGTGTGGAGTGTACTGCTGATAGAGGCGGGGGTGTCCCGATCTTTCGATGAGATGATAACTATCGATTTGGTGGAGACGACTTTGACGATTCGACTACAAACGTGCACGACGTTGCGCCTTAGCAATCGCTAAACCAACTCCGAGAGGTTATTGACCACGCCAGAGCACAATCAACCTGACCACGAAGGTCTATTCCTGCAAGCAATTGAAGAACAAGCAAGAATATGATAAAGCAATCTGAATATTGCGAATATAGATGAAGTATTGATAAAGGTGGGGATCCGTAAACGGTCTTGGTCTGGTCGTTGGACACAAACAAAGTACACGAAGTTGCAATGGATAACTTTTAACTAAACAAATCCCAAGGGAAAAGCTACTAGATAGATCTACTTATATAGGAGCAAGGGGTGGCGGCCTAGGAGGTGGGAGGACGTCCCAAGGCAGCCTAACCCTAGGTCGTACAAGGCCAATGGGCCCAAGTGGAGGTGATGCAACACCTTTGGACTTGTTGTTTGACTCGGATTCTGCTGCAGCGTCTGATTGTTTCGTCTTTATCTCAATGCTCCAGACGAATTTGAAGGTGAATCCAATTGAGCTGCAAAGAGCACGAAATCTAGAATCCAACAAAAAAAGAATGACCCAATTCGGAGTCCGTATGAAAAAGTTGTTGGCGTTTTGAGTCAGGTATGTCTGTGCAGTCCGAATCGCAATCCAGAACGTGAGAGACTTGGACTCTATCTTCTCTTGGCCCAAAAGTGACGTGAAAGAACTTTTTGAACAACATTTAAACATCTCTTTCTCCCTTATCTTCATATGTGAATTGTACAAATATCACATACACCTGCAATTAGACAAAACACAAAAGTGTGTGAAGTATTTTTGTTCTGGATAACATAAATAGATTATTGAATAGTTTGCACTAGAAATCACCTGACAAATATGCATGTATGCAATATTTTTGGTCGTATCCAAGGTAGTCATGTCCTCATCATCCTCCCCTTTTTGAAAACAAAGCCGTCCTCGGTGTTGCTTAATCTGAAATGTGGCTAACAAAAGAGACAAGGTATACATGTTGTATATGTATATGTCATCCATTTTTACTTCCCTTGATTTTTGCACATATGACACATGTATACATGAGTAACTTTCATAGATCATAAAATATAAAGCAAAAATATTATCATAAGTAAAAGGCATGAAAATATTGCAACTCGGTTTGCACATATAAGTGAAGCTCTTATTCCTATCAAAAGATTGACAATATTCATCATTAAACCATCCCAACATTGGTGAATAAACCTTATTTGCATCAAATTTAAATGCTACAACATGCTTAAATAAGCAAACATGCAATAAGTCATTGGACACAGAATCACCACCAAGATTGGAGGCCATATCAAAATGATTAAACATTAGTTCTTTTGCATCAACAGTTAATTCAATGGGTGCACTCAAAATTGTTGATATTTCAGTTGTTTGATCACTCTCTAAAATAGGTGGTGTGCTCAAATCAACAGGTAACTCAATACATGACGCATTCAAGTTAACTAGGCATGCATCATTCTCATGTGAAGTTATACCATCAATATCTTTACTGTTACCTTGTGGCAAAGATGTAGCTGATGTAGGTACGGACGTTGACAATGTACCATACCCTTGAGATGATGCCGCGCTCATAATCCGAGGTGCAATGATGGAGGAACCCACCGGCGGTGGTGAGCATGAACTGGAATAGTAGTTGTTGTAGTCACCTAATGCATCCTCCTGTAACTGTCTCTCAAAGGTACAAGCACGAACATACATACCAGTAATGCAACGAGGAATATACCTAAATCTTGCCTGAATATCATGGTTCAAACCACCAAAAACTCTATTCATTATATCATCCTCAGATTCTTCTATGTCACAATGATGCATATAAGATTTGAACTCTTGGTAGTAAGCATGAACAGTGTTATTGCCTTGTTTAAATTGTTCGAATTTGCGAAGCAATTCACGACGATAGTAAGGAGGGAAAAATTGTTGTCTCATTACATGTTTCAAATCTTTCCAAGTTGTGGGTTGGTTATCAATGTTTTTCTTACAATGCACACTCCACCAAACAGAAGCAAAACCAGTAAATGCTCTAGTGGCAGCTCGTACTCGCTCAAGTTCAGAATAGTCATGGTAAATAAAAACTTGTTCTACTTCAAGCTCCCAAGCTAGATAAATAGCAGGATTAAATCTACCCCCAAATGATGGTAAAGAGATAACCTGACCATGTGCTTGTATGTGTTGTCCCAACTCTCGTGATGGTGAAGATGTGTTCGTCGTCCAAGAACTTCTTTCTCCGGAACCTGTCATGATTAGTAGAAACAAGAAACAAAATTCGAGAATAATGTTCCTATGCACTACTAGGGTGTGGTTGTAAAGTGCTCACAGTAAAGCAAATATCAATATCTTACAAGTTCTTACCATGCGGCAGGTGGTGATAGGCAATCAGCGGTGTCAAGTAACTCTGAAGATTGTGTAAAGCGATTGCCAGGGGAATGTACGTATACACGGTGTAGAAATATGTGGAGCTGGGTTGGCTATATATGGTAGCAAAAGATTAGCAATAATCAATACAAAGATGCAATGTTCAATAAACGTTCAACGACGGTACTGTGCTGGTCCTAGGCTAGACCGGACTAGAGACGCGAGCCTAGAACACTAATGAGGTCACGGCATAGCACAACTAGCATCAATGAAGGATAAGTAGCTCTGGACAGCAAGATATAAGTGAAGATCACAACGGCAGTAAAGATAATGATGAATAACAACTGCCAAGCAGGATATATAACAACTTTCTCTCCAACTTTCCTCTTGAAAAGTTTGCTACTAACTCACGCTTTCCAATGCAAAAAGAATCACTCAATTCTGAATTGATATGAGGAGTCAAAGAATTCTAAAACTGGCCTGAAAAACTGGAACAAACTGTATGCGTGAACTTCGGAGGGAAAAAAGACCTATTTAGAAGCTGATTTTGAGACGCGAAATATTGAACTAGCTTTTGCAACTATTAAGATGCGTCTAGTCGCTAGTTTTAATTTGAGTACTTGTGGAGCCAAAACGGAGTTCGTATGAGGAAGTTATGCCTTTTTTACTGAACAGTGCACAAAACAGATTCCAGTCCTAATTCAACTACGAGATTGAGTCTAGATAGATCCGAATTTTGTTTTTTTTCTCTTCTCTTTTTTTTCTCACACTTTTTTTCTTTTTTTTTCTTTTTCTCTAACTTTTTTTTTCTCTGACTTTTTTTCTCTTTCTTTTTTTTTCTTTTTTTTCTCTATCTTTTTTTTCTCCCTCTTTCCAAGACAAACTAGATAAGATGCAGATTGGATCAGGCGAAGATGTGAATGACCTCAACTATGATTATGACAACGAACAGTACGTAACACATGGTGAAAATTGATGGATGGGATAGTGGACAGCGGAAGGGATAATGATGCAGCGGCGGCGTGACTAATGTGAACATAACTCGAAACTCTAAAGGAACTAGACACTAAGACCAGCAACTCGACACGACGATGCAACCGATAATTCAATAAAGCAAACAATGAAAAGAAAAATGCAAAGGCTCAGACTGGCTTGGACAAAGGATGAATAGATCTAACTTTTTTTGTGGCTTTTTCTTGGACAATAGGTAAGAAAATAAATCTAATCTAGGGAAACTAGAAATTCTCACCGAGCAACCTAAAAACTAATACCACTTGATAGAGGCGGGGGTGTCCCGATCTTTCGATGAGATGATAACTATCGATTTGGTGGAGACGACTTTGACGATTCGACTACAAACGTGCACGACGTTGCGCCTTAGCAATCGCTAAACCAACTCCGAGAGGTTATTGACCACGCCAGAGCACAATCAACCTGACCACGAAGGTCTATTCCTGCAAGCAATCGATGAACAAGCAAGAATATGATAAAGCAATCTGAATATTGCGAATATAGATGAAGTATTGATAAAGGTGGGGATCCGTAAACGGTCTTGGTCTGGTCGTTGGACACAAACAAAGTACATGAAGTTGCAATGGCTAACTTTTAACTAAACAAATCCCAAGGGAAAAGCTACTAGATAGATCTACTTATATAGGAGCAAGGGGTGGCGGCCTAGGAGGTGGGAGGATGTCCCAAGGCAGCCTAAAACTAACCCTAGGTCGTACAAGGCCAATGGGCCCAAGTGGAGGTGATGCAACACCTTTGGACTTGTTGTTTGACTTGGATTCTGCTGCAGCGTCTGATTGTTTCGTCTATATCTCAACGCTCCGGAAGAATTTGAAGGTGAATCCGATTGGGCTGCAAAAAGCACGAAATCTAGAATCCAACAAAAAAAGAATCACCCAATTCAGAGTCCGTATGAAAAAGTTGTTGGCGTTTTGAGTCAGGTATGTCTGTGTAGTCCGAATCTGAATCCAGAACGTGAGAGACTTGGACTCTATCTTCTCTTGGCCCAAAAGTGACGTGAAAGAACTTTTTGAACAACATTTAAACATCTCTTTCTCCCTTATCTTCATATGTGAATTGTACAAATATCACATACACCTGCAATTAGACAAAACACAAAAGTGTGTGAAGTATTTTTGTTCTGGATAACATAAATAGATTATTGAATAGTTTGCACTAGAAATCACCTGACAAATATGCATGTATGCAATATTTTTGGTCGTATCCAAGGTAGTCATGTCCTCATCAACTGCTATACATGCATGCCATTTCGGTTGCGCAACGCAGGCACGACCTTTCAGCGGCTGATGCACATCGCCTTAGGCCGGCAAGCTCGGGAGGAACGCAGAAGCTTACGTCAATGACATTGTGGTCAAGTCTTGTGAGGCAAGGCCCCTGATAAAGGACCTGGAAGAAACCTTCGCGAGCCTCAACGAGGTGGACCTACGGCTCAACCCGGAGAAGTGCGTGTTTGGAGTCCCCTCAGGCAAGCTCCTGGGTTTCCTCGTATCCCACAGGGGCATCGAGGCCAACCCGAAGAAGGTCAAGGCAATCGAAGACATGAGCCCACCAAGGACCCTCAGAGAAATGCAGAAGCTCACCGAGCGTATAACTGCGCTGGGGTGTTTATTATCCAAGCTGGGGGAATGAGCGCTGCCCTTCTTCAAGCTGATGAAGAAAAAGGGCCCCTTCGAGTGAACTAAAGAGGCCGACCAGGCATTCCAAGACCTCAAGAGGTACCTTACCAGTCCACCAGTGATGGTAGCTCCGCGTCCTCGGGAGCCCCTGGTGCTCTACCTTGCGGCCACCCCTACTCCGCTAGCGTAACCCTGGTAGCGGTCAGGGAGGAGCGATGTGCCAAGGCCGCATCAACCGTCCGAACTGAAGCGAAACAGAGCCAGGAGGGCCTCGCGAAGGCCGCAACCGCAGCCGGAAAGGAACAGCCGCGGAAGGAGAAAGCACCCGAAGCAGGAGAGGCCCCCTCAGGCGACCAAGCACTGGGAGCTCCGTCGTCTCAAGAGATGCCTCGACCTCCGGGAGACACAAGCAGTGCCAGCACCCACATCCTCGTCAAGCACCCCATGTATTTCGTCAGCACAGTGCTACGGGACGCGAGGGCGCGGTACCCCATGCCTCAAAAGCTCCTCCTCGCGCTATTGGTGGCCTCACGCAAGCTGCGGTACTACTTCCAAGGCCACCCCATCAAGGTCGTCTCGGCCTACCCCTTGAAGAGGGTACTCAGGAGCCCCAACTCGGCTGGAAGGGTTGCTGAATGGAACATCGAGCTGCAGGCATTTCAGCTAGAATTCAGTACGACTAGAGTCATCAAGGGAGCCACGTTAGCAAATTTCGTGGCGGAATGGGCAGAAGCGTCGGGTCTGGAGGCAGGCGAAGACCGGTCACTTTCCCCAGGAAGTGAAGCACCGGATGGCTGGGTCATGTACTTTGATGGGTCGTTCTCTCGACATGGTGCGGGAGCTGGCGCAGTGCTCGTATCTCCTACCCAGGACAAACTCTACTACGCCGTGCAACTTTGCTTCCAGCACGGAGAAAAGGTCTCCAACAACATAGCGGAGTATGAAGGCCTAATAGCAGGCTTGAAGGCCGCAGCTGCCTTAGGGGTGAAGCGCCTCATCATCAAGGGAGATTCGCAGCTCCTCGTCAACTTCTGCAACAAGATATACGAGCCAAAGGACGAGCACATGGAGGCCTACCTCGCTGAGGTCCACAAGATGGAGAAACGGTTCTGGGGACTGGAGTTGCAGCATGTGCCTCGCGGCACCAATAAGGAGGCTGAGGACATAGCCAAGAGGGCATCTAGGCGGCTGCCTCAAGAGCTCGGCGTCTTTGAGGAGCGGCTCTTCAAACCCTCGGCGGTGCCGTCGCTGTCTAGCACGGCACAACCAAGGGAGGAGCTCCCTCAGCCGCCTACCTCAGGAGCCCCGGTCTGCGGCCCAGCCTCGGGGGCAAGCCTGCTCCTGGCGTTAGAGCCTCAGGAAGGGTGTTGGATCCCGGAGCTCGAGAACTACCTGACGCGAGGGACTCTGCCGGAGAATGAGGAGGAGGCGGAGCGTGTGGCACGGCAGGCCACAACTTATTGCATCAGGGGCTCTACAGGAGCTCTACAGGAAGCGACCGAATGACGTGTCCTTACGTTGCATCTCCCGAGAGCAAGGGAAGGAGCTACTGACGGATATACATGACGGAGACTGCGGGCACCACTCGTCGTCACGGACCCTCGTCGGCAAGGCATTCCACAGTGGATTCCATTGGCCCACTGCCCTCAACGACGCCGTTGAGCTTGTGAAGGCTTCCGAGGCCTGCCAGTTTCATGCTAAGAAGATCCATCAGCCTGCGGGGGGTCTACAGACTATACCCCTCTCATGGCCGTTCGCAGTTTGGGGGCTCGACATTCTGGGCCCATTTCCTTGGGCACCAGGGGGCTATCGCTACCTCTATGTCGCCGTGGACAAATTCACCAAGTGGGCTAAGGTGGAAGCCGTCCGCACAATCCCGGCAGGCTCAGCGGTCAAATTCATCAAGGGCCTCGTGAGCCGATTTGGGGTGCCCAACCGCATCATCACCGACAATGGTTCGCAATTCACCAGTAATCTCTTCAAAACGTACTATGCTAACCTTGGAACGCGGATATGCTACGCTTCGGTAGCACACCCCCGGAGCAACGGCCAGGCCGAGCGGGCCAACGCGGAGGTCCTGAGGGGCCTCAAGGCCAGGTCCTTCAAGAAGAAGCTGGAGGCCTGTGGCAGGGGCTGGCACGACGAGCTCCAGTCTGTGCTATGGTCAATCCGCACAACAGCGACCAAGCCGACTGGCAAGACCCCGTTCTTCCTCGTCTACGGAGCGGAGGCTATTCTCCCTCACGAGGTCAGACGTCGCTCCGCACGAGTCCTGGCATTCGACAAGGCTCAGCAGGACACCATGTGGGGGACGGATCTCGTGCTGGGGGAGGAACATCGTCGGGAAGCCGCACTGCGAGCGGCAAGGTATCAACAGGCGCTACAACGACACCACAGCCGCAACATCTTCCCCAGGACCCTTGAGGTAGGGGATCTCGTGCTCAGAAGGGTTCTCTCCAGGGAGGGGCTACACAAGCTCTCTCCCATGTGGGAGGGCCCGTTCAAGGTTGTTCATGTTTCCAGGCCTGGCTCCGCGCACTTGGAGACTCCGTAGGGAGTACCCATCCAGAACCCATGGAACATTCAACATCTCCGGAGGTTCTACCCCTGAGTGAAGCCGCTGCGTTTTGGAAAAGGCCCGGTGCCTGTGAAGAAGGGGAATGCTTGTGAAGAAGGCGAATGCCTGTGAAGTCGCTGCGTTTGGGAAAGGCCCGGTGCCTGTGAAGAAGGCGAATGCCTATGAAGCCGCTGCATTTGGGAAAGGCCCGGTGCCTATGAAGAAGGCGAATGCATGTGAAGCCGCTGCGTTTTGGAAAAGGCCCGGTGCCTGTGAAGATGGCGAATGCCTGTGAAGCCGTTGCGTTTTGGAAAAGGCCCGGTGCCTGTGAAGAAGGCGAATGCCTGTGAAGCTGCCGCATTTCAAGAAAGGCCCGGTGCCTGTGAAGAAGGCCAACGCCTGCGAAGCTCGCCGCCCGTGACACTCTCACGTAATAATGAGTGGGGCTGTACACGCCCCGGAGTCTCCGGAGTGCCGCCCTCGGGCCTCGGGGGCTCCCGCCCATGCCCAGTGGCAGCACTTAGCTCCGCGCTGGTGAGAAGACGTCGAAGACTAGAATAGGCGCTGATAGAGGCAAAGGTGTCCCGTCTTTCGATAAGATGATGGATATCGCTTTGGTGGAAGTCGACTTTGACGATCCGACTACGAACGTGCGAGGACGTCGCGCCTTAGCAATCGCTAAACCAACTCCGAGAGGTTATTGACCACGCCGGAGCACGATCAACCTGACCACGAGGGTCTGTTTCCTGCGAGCAAACGAAGAACAAGCAAAAAACTAAGATTGCAATCTGGATATTGCGAATATAAGATGAAAGCTTTATTGATCAAGGTGGGGTTCTGTGACGCCTTTGTCTGGTCGTTGAACACAAACGAAGTACGCGAAGTTGCAGCTATGGCGTACTTTTAATCTAAACAAAACCCAAAGTCTAAACGGTGCCCTAAGGGCTGTATATATGGAGGAAGAGAGGGGAATTTCGTGGCCCTTGGTGGAGGGGTCCGAAATCAACCCTATCTCTTGTTTCCCCACACATACGGACTCTAAAAACAGCCTATACTTATGTATTTCGAAATTACATGGGCCTGGCCCAATGAAAAGGTGACGCAACACCTATAATAGCCTCGGGACGAAATTTATGAAGTGGCATCTTGTATATTTCGTCCAAGGCTTCATGCACCCATTATGGTGGCTTCAAAGTCCTGAAATCATCACTTGTAACTCCGTTCTTGTTCCCCTTGCGCATGGCATCATCTCCATGCTTGTTCTTGCTCCAATGTTCATCCTTCTCCAAGCTAGGCCCTTCATTTGTAAGCAAAACAAAAGTATCCAATTTAGGCAGCATCATATTCTCATGAACATTAGAATCATTACCAAGAAACGAAAGTACCTGGTAATTTACTAGAGCTCGCGCACGCCAACTAAATTACCAGGTACTTTCGTTTCTTGGTAATGATTCTAATGTTCATGAGAATATGATGCTGCCTAAATTGGATACTTTTGTTTTGCTTACAAATGAAGGGCCTAGCTTGGAGAAGGATGAACATTGGAGCAAGAACAAGCATGGAGATGATGCCATGCGCAAGGGGAACAAGAACGGAGTTACAAGTGATGATTTCAGGACTTTGAAGCCACCATAATGGGTGCATGAAGCCTTGGACGAAATATACAAGATGCCACTTCATAAATTTCGTCCCGAGGCTATTATAGGTGTTGCGTCACCTTTTTATTGGGCCAGGCCCATGTAATTTCGAAATACATAAGTATAGGCTATTTTTAGAGTCCGTATGTGTGGGGAAACAAGAGATAGGGTTGATTTCAGACCCCTCCACCAAGGGCCACGAAATTCCCCTCTCTTCCTCCATATATACAGCCCTTAGGGCACCGTTTAGACTTTGGGTTTTGTTTAGATTAAAAGTACGCCATAGCTGCAACTTCGCGTACTTCGTTTGTGTTCAACGACCAGACAAAGGCGTCACAGAACCCCACCTTGATCAATAAAGCTTTCATCTTATATTCGCAATATCCAGATTACAATCTCAGTTTCTTGCTTGTTCTTCGTTTGCTCGCAGGAAACAGACCCTCGTGGTCAGGTTGATCGTGCTCCGGCGTGGTCAATAACCTCTCGGAGTTGGTTTAGCGATTGCTAAGGCGCGACGTCCTCGCACGTTCGTAGTCGGATCGTCAAAGTCGACTGCCACCAAAGTGATATCCATCATCTCATCGAAAGACGGGACACCTTTGCCTCTATCAGAGATTCAGACCATTCTAGACTATAAGGAGTATACTAATATCACTCGTTTATTCCATCTTGCTTGTAAAGCTGAATGTGAAGTGCAGGATCGACAAGCATTGGCGCGAACTAACTTTTCTGCAGGCCGACCTTCATCATGGACACCGCGTGCATCTTATACTTCAACTACACCAGCACCTCAATCAGGTGTCTCCTCCAGTCGTGATACAAGAAAACAGGCACAACCACCATTATCTGCCAAGAGCGCACCTGCTGGGCCTGCACAGAGTTCTGCTTCTTCCATGGCATCAACAGGGCACACAAGTGATATTATTTGTCGTCGTTGTAAGGGAGGAGGTCATTATGCGAGAGAATGCAAATCTCCGCGTGTGATGATTGCTACCGCGGATGGTGGATATGAGTCCGCTAGTGACTATGATGAGGAGACTTTGGCTCTTATTACACGTGAAGAACATGGTGGAGATGATTCTGATCATGAGACACAATACATGGCTCCTGAAGACGCTGACAGGTATGAATGTTTAGTTGCTCAACGTGTTTTGAGTGTGCAGGTCATACAAGCTGAGCAAAATCAGAGGCACAATTTGTTCCATACCAAGGGAGTTGTGAAAGAACGTTCTGTGCGCGTCATCATAGATGGAGGGAGCTGCAACAACTTGGCTAGCATGGAGATGGTGGAGAAGCTTTCTCTCACCACAAGACCACATCCACATCCTTACTACATCCAATGGTTCAACAACAGCGGCAAGGTTAAGGTAACACGTACTGTTCGTGTGCATTTTAGTATCTCTACATATGCTGATTATGTTGATTGTGATGTGGTACCTATGCAAGCATGTTCCTTATTACTTGGTAGACCATGGCAATTTGATAAAAATTCTGTACACCATGGTAGAAACAATCACTATACTCTTGTTCATAAGGTTAAAAATATTACTTTGCACCAAAGCGATATCCATCATCTCATCGAAAGACGGGACACCTTTGCCTCTATCATTGCTTCCTATGACTCCTGATTCCATTTTCAAAAATGATATTAATAGAGCTAATAAAGCAAAACAGGAGACGAATAAGAGTGAAAATCAGATTGTGGCAAAAGAATTTGAGCAACAAATGAAGCCTAATAATAAACCATCTAGTGTTGCTTCTGAAATTAAATTGAAAAGTGCATGTTTATTTGCCACCAAATCTGATATTGATGAGCTAGGTTTCAGCAAATCTGTTTGCTATGCTTTTGTGTGCAAAGATGCATTATTTTCATTTGAGGACGTGCCTTCCTCTTTGCCTCCTGCTGTCACTAACATTTTGCAGGAGTTCGCTGACGTCTTTCCACAAGACGTGCCACCGGGATTACCGCCTATTCGAGGGATTGAGCATCAGATTGACTTAATTCCCGGTGCTTCACTGCCAAACCGTGCACCATACCGTACCAATCCAGAGGAGACGAAGGAGATTATGCGTCAAGTACAAGAGCTTCTCGACAAAGGTTATATACGCGAATCCCTTAGTCCTTGTGCTGTTCCTATTATTCTAGTGCCGAAAAAGGATGGTACATCACGTATGTGTGTTGATTGTAGAGGCATTAATAATATTACTATTCATTATCGTCATCCTATTCCTAGGCTAGATGATATGCTTGATGAATTGAGTGGCTCTACAATATTCTCCAAAGTTGATTTGCATAGTGGATACCATCAAATTCGTATGAAATTGGGAGATGAATGGAAAACAACATTCAAAACTAAGTTTGGATTATATGAGTGGTTAGTCATGCCTTTTGGGTTAACTAATGCACCCAGTACTTTCATGAGATTAATGAACGAAGTTTTACGTGCTTTCATTGGACGATTTGTGGTAGTTTACTTTGATGACATATTGATTTATAGCAGATCTTTGGAAGAACATTTGGAACATTTACGTGCTATTTTTATTGCTCTACGTGATGCACGTTTGTTTGGTAACCTTGGGAAGTGCACCTTTTGCACCGACTGAGTATCTTTTCTTGGCTATGTTGTTACTCCACAGGGAATTGAAGTTGATAAAGCCAAGATTGAAGCTATTGAGAGTTGGCCGCAACCCAAAACGGTCACACAAGTGAGGAGTTTTCTTGGCCTCGCTGGATTCTATAGGCGTTTTGATAGAAGCAAAGGTGTCCCGTCTTTCGATGAGATGATGGATATCACTTTGGTGGAAGTCGACTTTGACGATCCGACTACGAACGTGCGAGGACGTCGCGCCTTAGCAATCGCTAAACCAACTCCGAGAGGTTATTGACCACGCCGGAGCACGATCAACCTGACCACGAGGGTCTGTTTCCTGCGAGCAAACGAAGAACAAGCAAGAAACTGAGATTGCAATCTGGATATTGCGAATATAAGATGAAAGCTTGATTGATCAAGGTGAGGTTCTGTGACGCCTTTGTCTGGTCGTTGAACACAAACGAAGTACGCGAAGTTGCAGCTATGGTGAACTTTTAATCTAAACAAAACCCAAAGTCTAAACGATGCCCTAAGGGCTGTATATATGGAGGAAGAGGGGGGGAATTTCGTGGCCCTTGGTGGAGGGGTCCGAAATCAACCCTATCTCTTGTTTCCCCACACATACGGACTCTAAAAATAGCCTATACTTATGTATTTCGAAATTACATGGGCCTGGCCCAATAAAAAGGTGACGCAGCACCTAAAATAGCCTCGGGATGAAATTTATGAAGTGGCATCTTGTATATTTCGTCCAAGGCTTCATGCACCCATTATGGTGGCTTCAAAGTCCTGAAATCATCACTTGTAACTCCGTTCTTGTTTCCCTTGTGCATGCCATCATCTCCATGCTTGTTCTTGCTCCAATGTTCATCCTTCTCCAAGCTAGGCCCTTCATTTGTAAGCAAAACAAATGTATCCAATTTAGGCAGCATCATATTCTCATGAACATTAGAATCATTACCAAGAAACGAAAGTACCTGGTAATTTAGTTGGCGTGCACGAGCTCTAGTAATTGGTCCAGTATGTATAGCAGCAGGGGCTGTGGGTGTAACAATTGTATTGATGTCCTCATCACGTTTTGTGAGAGATTTCAGCACCATTGCTGCACCTCTCAATGAGCTTACAAAGAAAGATGTGCCTTTTCTTTGGGGTACCGCAAAGGAAGAAGCCTTCTCGGTATTGAAAGATAAGTTGACACATGCTCCTTTACTCCAACTTCCTAATTTTAATAAGACTTTTGAGCTTGAATGTGATGCTAGTGGAATTGGATTAGGCGGTGTGTTATTACAAGATGGCAAACCTGTTGCATACTTTTCTGAAAAATTGAGTGGGCCTAGTCTGAATTATTCTACTTATGATAAAGAATTATATGCTCTTGTTTGGACTTTAGAAACATGGCAACATTATTTATGGCCCAAAGAATTTGTTATACATTCTGATCATGAATCTTTGAAACATATTAAAAGTCAAGCTAGACTGAATCGTAGACATGCTAAATGGGTTGAATTCATTAAGACTTTTCCTTATGTCATTAAACACAAGAAGGGAAAAGAAAATGTTATTGCTGATGCATTGTCTCGCCGCTATACTATGCTTTCACAACTTGACTTCAAAATATTTGGTTTGGAGACCATCAAAGATCAATATGTGCATGATGCTGATTTTAAAGATGTAATGCAGGATTGTAAAGAAGGAAGAATGTGGAACAAGTTCGTCGTTAACGATGGATTTGTGTTTCGTGCTAACAAGCTATGCATTCCAGCTAGCTCCGTTCGTCTTTTGTTGTTGCAGGAGGCGTATGGAGGAGGATTAATGGGACACTTTGGCGTGAAGAAGATGGAGGACGTACTTGCTACACATTTCTTTTGGCCAAAGATGAGACGGGATGTTGAGCATTTTATTGCTCGCTGCACTACATGTCAAAAAGCTAAGTCACGACTCAATCCTCATGGTTTATATATGCCTTTGCCTGTACCTAGTGTTCCTTGGGAGGATATATCTATGGACTTTGTTTTAGGTTTACCTCGAACAAAGAAGGGGAGGGATAGCATATTTGTTGTCGTGGATAGATTCTCGAAAATGGCACACTTTATACCATGTCATAAAAGATATGATGCTGTTAATGTTGTTGATTTGTTCTTTCGTGAAATTATTCGCTTGCATGGTGTTCCAAATACTATTGTTTCAGATCGTGATACTAAATTTCTTAGCCACTTTTGGAGATGTTTATGGGCTAAGTTGGGGACTAAACTGCTTTTTAGTACTACTTGTCACCCCCAAACTGATGGACAAACTGAAGTAGTCAATAGAACGTTGTCTACTATGCTTAGGGCTGTTTTGAAGAATAATAAGAAAATGTGGGAGGAATGCTTGCCTCATATTGAATTTGCTTATAATCGTTCATTGCATTCTACTACTAAGATGTGCCCTTTTGAAGTTGTGTATGGTTTCCTACCTCGTGCACCTATTGATTTGTTGCCTCTTCCATCTTCGGAGAAGGTTAATTTTGATGCTAAACAACGTGCTGAATTGATTTTAAAAATGCATGAGTTAACTAAGGAAAACGTTTAGCGTATGAATGCTAAATATAAACTTGCTGGAGATAAGGGTAGAAAACATGTTGTGTTTGCACCTGGAGATCTTGTATGGTTACATTTGCGTAAGGATAGATTTCCGGATTTGCGCAAATCAAAGGTAATGCCACGTGCTGATGGTCCCTTTAAGGTGTGAGAGAAAATAAATGATAATGCATATAAACTTGAGCTGCCTGCAGATTTTGGGGTTAGTCCCACTTTTAACATTGCAGATTTGAAGCCTTATTTGGGTGAGGAAGATGAACTTCCATCGAGGACGACTTTATTTCAAGAAGGGGAGGATGATGAGGACATCAATACAATTGTTACACCCACAGCCCCTGCTACTATAAATACTGGACCAATTACTAGAGCTCGCGCACGCCAACTAAATTACCAGGTACTTTCGTTTCTTGGTAATGATTCTAATGTTCATGAGAATATGATGCTGCCTAAATTGGATACATTTGTTTTGCTTACAAATGAAGGGCCTAGCTTGGAGAAGGATGAACATTGGATTAAGAACAAGCATGGAGATGATGGCATGCGCAAGGGGAACAAGAACGGAGTTACAAATGATGATTTCAGGACTTTGAAGCCACCATAATGGGTGCATGAAGCCTTGGACGAAATATACAAGATGCCACTTCATAAATTTCGTCCCGAGGCTATTATAGGTGCTGCGTCACCTTATTATTAGGCCAGGCCCATGTAATTTCGGAATACATAAGTATAGGCTATTTTTAGAGTCCGTATGTGTGGGGAAACAAGAGATAGGGTTGATTTCGGACCCCTCCACCAAGGGTCACGAAATTCCCCCCTCTTCCTCCATATATACAGCCCTTAGGGCATCATTTAGACTTTGGGTTTTGTTTAGATTAAAAGTTCGCCATAGCTGCAACTTCGCGTACTTCGTTTGTGTTCAACGACCAGACAAAGGCGTCACAGATCCCCACCTTGATCAATAAAGCTTTCATCTTATATTCGCAATATCCAGATTGCAATCTCAGTTTCTTGCTTGTTCTTCGTTTGCTCGCAGGAAACAGACCCTCGTGGTCAGGTTGATCGTGCCCCGGCGTGGTCAATAACCTCTCGGAGTTGGTTTAGCGATTGCTAAGGTGCGACGTCCTCGCACGTTCGTAGTCGGATCGTCAAAGTCGACTGCCACCAAAGCGAAATCCACCTTCTCATCGAAAGACGGGACACCTTTGCCTCTATCACAGGGACTTATCAAATCATGCGGGCGCCGAGGCGTCGTGGGGAAGCACAGTCGCCCACGTCCAATCAACCGCCACGCGGCGCCCAAGGCCGCAGGCTGTTAGGGCACGCGGCGCTTCGCGCCTGCCCCTTTGCTTCTCTGCTATGCCAAGCCCGCGCGCGCCTTGGGCCTGGGGGCTACTGTCAGTGTTCTGGGAATGGGGGTCCCCAGACTTGCCTGCCTGCGGCGTGGCTCAAGCGGGGGCCCAGCGTGGCCCATCTTCATCAGCTCAAGCTCAAGACCCTCGCGAGGGGCCAAGCCTCGCGGGGCGGACGACAGGAAGCTTCCTCAGAGGCAACCTCATCAGGGAGGCTCGCGAGGAGGCAGAGAGATCAAGGCATGGGTACCTCGCGAGGAACCCGTGATGCAAGCCATGACGATCGAGACCAGGCGGGCGCCAGGCGGGCGCCGGCCTGCGTAGTGTCCTTGTTTCCCCTTTGGTGCAAAGGGGGCAAGCACAGGCCAAGGCATCAGACAAAGGTTACCATTCCGGTGCAACGAGACCAAGACCAGCCGGACGACAGGACGGAGGTCGCCGTGGAGCCCAAGATGGTGTCATCGCCAGTGCTTTTGGCAGCCGAAGACCACCTTTGGTCAGGATAACTTGTACTAGATGTTCCCCTTCGAAATGGCCAATTGTTGGCGCCCTTCCCGCTCATTATTTGGGGAGAGGCCCAGGGCCTCTATAAATAGAGCTAGCCACCACAGAAGGAGGGGACGGCTGGAAATCTGGTAGAACCATAGCAGAGAGAGAGAGAGGCGACTGAACTCACCCTAGCAGTTCATCGCACCAGCTCAAGAACACCTCTCGCGAGGCTGTTCTTCCCTTGTACTGTCCATCATCAGCCCTAGAGGCAATCCACCACATGATAGAGGCAAAGGTGTCCCGTCTTTCGATGAGATGATGGATATCGCTTTGGTGGCAGTCGACTTTGACGATCCGACTACGAACGTGCGAGGACGTCGCGCCTTAGCAATCGCTAAACCAACTCCGAGAGGTTATTGACCACACCGGAGCACGATCAACCTCCCCACGAGGGTCTGTTTTCTGCGAGCAAACGAAGAACAAGCAAGAAACTGAGATTGCAATCTGGATATTGCGAATATAAGATGAAAGCTTTATTGATCAAGGTGGGGTTCTGTGACGCCTTTGTCTGGTCGTTGAACACAAACGAAGTACGCGAAGTTGCAGCTATGGCAAACTTTTAATCTAAACAAAACCCAAAGTCTAAACGATGCCCTAAGGGCTGTATATATGGAGGAAGAGGGGGGAATTTCGTGGCCCTTGGTGGAGGGGTCCGAAATCAACCCTATCTCTTGTTTCCCCACACATACGGACTCTAAAAATAGCCTATACTTATGTATTTCGAAATTACATGGGCCTGGCCCAATAATAAGGTGACGCAGCACCTAAAATAGCCTCGGGACGAAATTTATGAAGTGGCATCTTGTATATTTCGTCCAAGGCTTCATGCACCCATTATGGTGGCTTCAAAGTCCTGAAATCATCACTTGTAACTCCGTTCTTGTTCCCCTTGCGCATGCCATCATCTCCATGCTTGTTCTTGCTCCAATGTTCATCCTTCTCCAAGCTAGGCCCTTCATTTGTAAGCAAAACAAACGTATCCAATTTAGGCAGCATCATATTCTCATGAACATTAGAATCATTACCAAGAAACGAAAGTACATGGTAATTTAGTTGGCGTGCACGAGCTCTAGTAATTGGTCCAGTATGTATAGCAGCAGGGGCTGTGGGTGTAACAATTGTATTGATGTCCTCATCATCCTCCCCTTCTTGAAATGAAGTCGTCCTCGACGGAAGTTCATCTTCCTCACCCAAATAAGGCTTCAAATCTGCAATGTTAAAAGTGGGACTAACCCCAAAATCTGCAGGCAGCTCCAGTTTATATGCATTATCATTTATTTTTTCTAACACCTTAAAGGGACCATCAGCACGTGGCATTAACTTTGATTCGCGCAAATCAGGAAATCTATCCTTACGCAAATGTAACCAAACAAGATATCCAGGTGCAAACACAACATGTTTTCTACCCTTATCTCTAGCAAGTTTATATTTAGCATTCATACGCTCAATGTTTTCCTTAGTTAACTCATGCATTTTTAAAATCAATTCAGCACGTTGTTTAGCATCAAAATTAACCTTCTCCGAAGATGGAAGAGGCAACAAATCAATAGGTGCACGAGGTAGGAAACCATACACAACTTCAAAAGGGCACATCTTAGTAGTAGAATGCAATGAACGATTATAAGCAAATTCAATATGAGGCAAGCATTCCTCCCACATTTTCTTATTATTCTTCAAAACAGCCCTAAGCATAGTAGACAACGTTCTATTGACTACTTCAGTTTGTCCATCAGTTTGGGGGTGACAAGTAGTACTAAAAAGCAGTTTAGTCCCCAACTTAGCCCATAAACATCTCCAAAAGTGGCTAAGAAATTTAGTATCACAATCTGAAACAATAGTATTTGGCACACCATGCAAGCGAATAATTTCACGAAAGAACAAATCAGCAACATTAACAGCATCATCGCTTTTATGACATGGTATAAAGTGTGCCATTTTAGAGAATCTATCCACGACAACAAATATGCTATCCCTCCCCTTCTTTGTTCGAGGTAAACCTAAAACAAAGTCCATAGATATATCCTCCCAAGAAACACTAGGTACAGGCAAAGGCATATATAAACCATGAGGATTGAGTCGTGACTTAGCTTTTTGACATGTAGTGCAGCGAGCAATAAAACGCTCAACGTCCCGTCTCATCTTTGGCCAAAAGAAATGTGTAGCAAGTACGTCCTCCGTCTTCTTCACGCCAAAGTGTCCCATTAATCCTCCTCCATGCGCCTCCTGCAACAACAAAAGACGAACGGAGCTAGCTGGAATGCATAGCTTGTTAGCACGAAACACAAATCCATCGTTAACAACAAACTTGTTCCACATTCTTCCTTCTTTACAATTCTGCATTACATCTTTAAAATCAGCATCATGCACATATTGATCTTTGATGGTCTCCAAACCAAATATTTTGAAGTCAAGTTGTGAAAGCATAGTATAGCGACGAGACAATGCATTAGCAATAACATTTTCTTTTCCCTCCTTGTGTTTAATGACATAAGGGTAAGTCTCAATGAATTCAACCCATTTAGCATGTCTACGATTCAGTTTAGCTTGACTTTTAATATGTTTCAAAGATTCATGATCAGAATGTATAACAAATTCTTTGGGCCATAAATAACGTTGCCATGTTTCTAAAGTCCGAACAAGAGCATATAATTCTTTATCATAAGTAGAATAATTCAGACTAGGCCCACTCAATTTTTCAGAAAAGTATGCAACAGGTTTGCCATCTTGTAATAACACACCTCCGAATCCAATTCCACTAGCATCACATTCAAGCTCAAAAGTCTTATTAAAATCAGGAAGTTGGAGTAAAGGAGCATGTGTCAACTTATCTTTCAATACCGTGAAGGCTTCTTCCTGTGCGGTACCCCAAAGAAAAGGCACATCTTTCTTTGTAAGCTCATTGAGAGGTGCAGCAATGGTGCTGAAATCTCTCACAAAACGCCTATAGAATCCAGCGAGGCCAAGAAAACTCCTCACTTGTGTGACCGTTTTGGGCTGCGGCCAACTCTCAATAGCTTCAATCTTGGCTTTATCAACTTCAATTCCCTGTGGAGTAACAACATAGCCAAGAAAAGATACTCGGTCGGTGCAAAAGGTGCACTTCCCAAGGTTACCAAACAAACGTGCATCACGTAGAGCAATAAAAACATCACGTAAATGTTCCAAATGTTCTTCCAAAGATCTGCTATAAATCAATATGTCATCAAAGTAAACTACCACAAATCGTCCAATGAAAGCACGTAAAACTTCGTTCATTAATCTCATGAAAGTACTAGGTGCATTAGTTAACCCAAAAGGCATGACTAACCACTCATATAATCCAAACTTAGTTTTAAATGCTGTTTTCCATTCATCTCCCAATTTCATACGAATTTGATGGTAGCCACTACGCAAATCAACTTTGGAGAATATTGTAGAGCCACTCAATTCATCAAGCATATCATCTAGCCTAGGAATAGGATGACGATGACGAATAGTAATATTATTAATGCCTCTACAATCAACACACATACGTGATGTACCATCCTTTTTCGGCACTAGAATAATAGGAACAGCACAAGGACTAAGGGATTCGCGTATATAACCTTTGTCGAGAAGCTCTTGTACTTGACGCATAATCTCCTTTGTCTCCTCTGGATTGGTACGGTATGGTGCACGGTTTGGCAGTGAAGCACCGGGAATTATGTCAATCTGATGCTCAATCCCTCGAATAGGCGGTAATCCCGGTGGCACGTCTTGTGGAAAAACGTCGGCGAACTCCTGCAAAATGTTAGTGACAGCAGGAGGCAAAGAGGAAGGCACGTCCTCGAATGAAAATAATGCCTCTTTGCACACAAAAGCATAGCAAACAGATTTGCTGAAATCTAGCTCATCAATATCAGATTTGGTGGCAAATAAACATGCACTTTTCAATTTAATTTCAGAAGCAACACTAGATGGTTTATTATTAGGCTTCATTTGTTGCTCAAATTCTTTTGCCACAATCTGATTTTCACTCTTATTCTTCTACTGTTGTGCTTTATTAGCTCTATTAATATCATCTTTCAAAATGGAATCAGGAGTCATAGGAAGCAAAGTAATATTTTTATCCTTATGAACAAGAGTATAGTGATTGTTTCTACCATGGTGTACAGAATTTTTATCAAATTGCCATGGTCTACCAAGTAATAAGGAACATGCTTGCATAGGTACCACATCACAATCAACATAATCAGCATATGTAGAGATACTAAAATGCACACGAACAGTACGTGTTACCTTAACCTTGCCGCTGTTGTTGAACCATTGGATGTAGTAAGGATGGGGATGTGGTCTTGTGGTGAGAGAAAGCTTCTCCACCATCTCCATGCTAGCCAAGTTGTTGCAGCTCCCTCCGTCTATTATGACGCGCACAGAACGTTCCTTCACAACTCCCTTGGTATGGAACAAATTGTGCCTCTGATTTTGCTCAGCTTGTGTGACCTGCACACTCAAAACACGTTGAGCAACTAAACATTCATACCTGTCAGCGTCTTCAGGAGCCATGTATTGCGTCTCATGATCAGAATCATCTCCACCATGTTCTTCACGTGTAATAAGAGCCAATGTCTCCTCATCATAGTCACTAGCGGACTCATATCCACCACCCTCGGTAGCAATCATCACACGCGGAGATTTGCATTCTCTCGCATAATGACCTCCTCCCTTACAACGACGACAAATAATATCACTTGTGTGCCCTGTTGATGCCCTGGAAGAAGAATAACTCTGTGCAGGCCCGGCAGGTGCGCTCTTGGCAGATAATGGTTGTTGTTCCTGTTTTCTTGTATCACGGCTGTAGGAGGCACCTGATTGAGGTGCTGGTGCAGTTGAAGTAGAAGATGCACGCGGTGTCCATGATGAAGGTCGGCCTGCAGAAAAGTTAGTTTGGGCCAATGCTTGTCGATCCTGCACTTCACGTTCAGCTTTACAAGCAAGATGGAATAAACGAGTGATATTAGTATACTCCTTATAGTTTAGAATGGTCTGAATCTCTCTATTTAATCCACCCAGAAAACGTGCAAGCATAGCTTCATTCTCCTCAACAATACCACATCGAATCATGCCAGTTTGTAATTCCTGATAATATTCTTCTACAGAATTTTTTCCTTGTCTTAAACGCTGCAATTTTTGAAGCAATTCACGTTGATAATATGATGGAACCCAACGCGTACGCATAGCAGTTTTCAAAGCAGCCCAAGTAGTTGGCATAGGATATAATCTACAATGTTCAGACCACCAGACACATGCAAAACTAGTGAAAGCACAAACAGCAGCAGCAACCCGTCTCTCCTCGGGATATTGTAAACATGTAAAACGTTGTTCAGTTTCTAACTCCCAAGTAAGATATATATCAGGAACATATCTACCCTCAAATGGTGGAATATTCAATTTCAGTTTAGGAATATGGACATCATCTCGTACCTGAGGTGGTGGTGCAGGCCTACCATTACGAATATATACCTGAGGTCGACCTGCTGGTGGTGGTGCTGGTGGTTGCACGTAGTTCTGATTTTGAGCAACCTCATCCTCGTAATCTCCCACATAATCATCCTCCTCCGCATCAGCAGTAGGAGCCACAGAAGTATCAACAGCAGCACCAACAGTTTGGCCAAACGCAAGAGGAACACGGCTCGCTCGGCGGAGGTCTATTTCGCGACGTGGAGGTAGTCGTTGTTGTTGTTGTTGGAGAGGTGCGTTAGGTGCAGCGGGTGGTGGTGGTGGAAGACGCGCGAGCAATTCATTAAACTTGTTATCGAGCTTTGTTTCGAACGTCTTCTCCATGCCATCTATCTTCTCCATGGCCTCTTCAAATCTGTTTAGCACGTCTTGCACCTGTCCACTCATCATTTGCTGAAATTTATCATGCAAATCCTTATTCGTCATGTTCTCCCAGTCAGTCTCGTCGGCTTGTGATCCTGGCATGGTTAGCAGCAATAGAAACACACAAGAATATGATCCTACATACTACTAACAAGAGGTGGTGGTGGGTGTCACAAATCCGTCAAGCAAATCTCAAATTCTTACCAGTTCTTACCCAGCAGCAGGCGGTGATCGGCAACCGTTGTAGTCAAAAACTCTCAAAGCTTGGATAGAGCGATTACCAGGGAGAGTCAAACGCACGACGTAGATGTATGTGGAGCTGGGAAGGCTTATAATATGGTAGCAAAAAGGGTCAGCAATAATCAATTCAGAGATGCAAAGTTGAATAAACGCTCAACGACGGTACTGTGCTGGTCCTAGGCTAGACTGTGCTAGAGACGCGAGCCTAGAACACCAACAAAATCACGGCGCGGCATGTAAACAAGGGAAAAACACACTCTGGAATTTTTTTTCGCTCTTTTTTTTGCGCTCTTTTTTTTGCGCTGCTTTTTTTTGCGAAAAATCACTATAATGGCGAGTGTCTCAAAACTCTTCCTAGCTCAAACTGACAGGATGGGCACGAAATTTTGTTGACCAATTCTTTTTTTCGACTGCCCGGACCCAAAAACTGGAAACGGGCAAAAAAAACTTCCTATAATGGCACCTGTCTCAAAACACTCAGAAACACCTAAAAATAGGATAGCCAGAATTTTTTTCGAAAAATGCGTTTTTGAAAAATTTTGGGCCTAAACGGAGCGTGGTTTCCGAACTCTTTTTTTTCCGAAACCTACTCCGGCAAGGAAACACGAATCGGAATCTAGATGGATCTCGAAAACAAACCTAATATGACAAGAACTCGGATTGGTGGTGGATATATGGTGGTAGATGGCAGCGGTGGTGGTATATGACAGCTGTGGTGGTATATGGATACGGATTCGAAGCGGTGGCAGATAAGCGGTGGTGCTAGATGGCAGGGGTGATGATGATGGTGCGGCGGCGGCATGACAACTTATGACCAGAACTCGAAACTCTAAAAGACTAGACTCTAAGACCAGCAACTAGACACGACGATGCAACCGCAAATTCAACAAAGCAAAACCCTAAAAAGATTATGCAAAGGCTCAGATTGGTTCGGATATGATGAACTAACCCTAATTTTTTTTCTTGTGGCTTTTTCGTGGACTATAGGTATGAAGAACAGACTCGATCTAAACTACGAAAAACTATAAATCTCACCGAGCAACCTGGAAATCTGATACCACTTGATAGAGGCAAAGGTGTCCCGTCTTTCGATGAGATGATGATAGAGGCGAGGGTCCCGATCTTTCGATGAGATGATAACTATCGATTTGGTGGAGACGACTTTGATGATCCGACTACAAACGTGCACGACGTTGCGCCTTAGCAATCGCTAAACCAATCTCCTGAGGTTACTGACGATGCTGGAAGCACGGTCAGCCTGACCACGAAGGTCTATTCCTGCAAGCAATCGAAGACCGAGCAAGAATATGATAAAGCAATCTGAATATTGCAAATAAATATGAAGTATTGATAATGGTGGGGATCCGGAAGCGGTCTTGGTCTGGTCGTTGGACACAAACGAAGTACACGAAGTTGCAATGGCTAACTTTTAACTAAACAAATCCCAAGGAAAAGCTACAAGATGGATCTACTTATATAGGAGCAAGAGGTGGCGGCCAAGGAGGTGGGAGGACGTCCCAAGGCAGCCTAAAACTAAATCTAGGTCGTACAAGGCCAATGGGCCCAAGTGGAGGTGATGTAACACCTTTGGACTTGTAGTTTGACTCGGATTCTGCTGCGGCATCAGATTATTTCGTCCACAACTCAACGCTCCGGACGAATTTGAAGGTGATTCCAATTGGGTTGGAAAGTGCACGAAATCTAGTTTCCAACAAAAAAAGAATCACCCAATTCGGAGTCCGTATGAAAAACTTGTGTGCGTTTTGAGTCAGGTATGTCTGTGCAGTCCGAATCTGAATCCAGAACGTGAGAGACTTGGACTCTATCTTCTCTTGGGCCAAAAGTGACGTGAGAGAACTTTTTGGACAGCAAATAAACATCTCTTTCTTCCTTATCTTCATATGTGGATTGTACAAATGTCCCATACACCTGCAATTAGACAAAACACAAAAGTGTGTGAAGTATTTTTGTTCTGGATAACAGAAATAGATTATTGAATAGTTTGCACTAGAAATCACCTGACAAATATGCATATATGCAATATTTTTGGTCATATCCAAGGTAGTCATGTCCTCATCATCCTCCCCTTCTTGAAAATAAAGCAGTCCTCGGTGTTGCTTAATCTGAAATGTGGCTAACAAAAGAGACAAGGTGTACATGTTGTATATGTATATGTCATCCATTTTTACTTCCCTTGATTTTTGCATATATGACACATGAATAGATGAGTAACTTGCATAGTTCATAAAATCTAAAGCCAAAAAATTAGCACAAGAAGTAGAAGGCATGAAAATATTGCAACTCAGTTTGCACATATAAGTGAAGCTCTTATTCATTTCAAAAGATTGACAATGTTCATCATTAAACCATCCCAACATTGGTGAATAAACCTTACTTGCATCAAATTTACATGCTACAACATGCTTAAATAAGCAAACATGCAATAAGTCATTTAACACAGAATCATCACCAAGATTAGAGGTCATATCAAAATGATTAAACATTGGTTCTTTTGCATCAATAGTTAATTCAATGGGTGCACTCAAAATTGTTGGTATTTCAGTTGTTTGATCACATGGCAAAGTCAAATTATCAACGTAGTCCTCTAAAATAGGTGGTGTGATCAAAGTAGTGGGTAGCTCATCAGATGGTGCATTCAAATTGACAAGGCATTCATCATTCTCATGTAGAGATGGAAGATCAGTACCTCTGTCATTACCTCTTATGATCAACTCAGATGATGTAGCCACTCTCGGGGGCGATGTGTCACATGGTGGAGGTGATGTAGTCCTGACAACAACGGATGTGGTTGTCATAGTATGCCTAGTAGTTGAAGGAACAATCATATCAACTCTTGGAATGTGCACCGTGCGCTTGTTCTCCTCGTGGCCAACACGTCGTTTTATTTCCTGTTCAGCTTTGCAAGCAAGATGAAACAAATGGTCCATAGGATAACACTCTTCATGAATTAGTATCTCTTGAATATCACAGTTTAATCCTCCCCAAAATCTATCCATAAAATCATCTTCACTTTCTTCTAAAGTGGAATGCAACAAGGTAGTTTGTAAATCATCATAATATTTTGTTACAGTTTCACTACCTTGTTTTAAGTGTTGCAACTTCTTAATCATGTCACGAGTATAATAAGCAGGGACGAAAGTATGTCGCATGGCAAGTTTCAAATCATCCCAAGTAGTAGGTATATAATCAGGGTGTAACCGACAATATTCACTCCACCAAACCAAAGCATAACCAGTGAAAGAACCAACCGCAACCTTAACCTTTTTATGTTCATCGAAATTATGGGAAGCAAATATATTTTTTATGTCGAACTCCCATTCAATATATAAAGCAGGTCTAAAACGGCCTTTAATTGGTGGTATAGATACATTAACCTGATCATGTGCATTTGGATGTTTGTGCACCTCTCGTGACGGTTGTGGTATTTGCAAAGGTGGTGGCACGTCTCCCGCGATCGACAAAGCCCATGAATTGACTCTGGATCCTGTCATGATTAGTAGAACAAGAAAGAAAACCCAAAAATAATGTTCCTATAACTACTAGGATGTGGTGGTAAAACGCTCACAGTAAAGCAAATATCAATGTCTTACAAGTTCTTACCATGCAGCAGGCGGTGATCGGCAACCAGCGGTGTCAAGTAACTCCGAATATTGAGTAAAGCGATTGCCAGGGGAGCGTACGTATACACAGTGTAGAAATATGTGGAGCTGGGTTGGCTATATATGGTAGCAAAAGATTAGCAATAATTAATTCAGAGATGCAATGTTGAATAAACGCTCAACGACGGTACTGTGCTGGTCCTAGGCTAGACCGGACTAGAGACGCGAGCCTAGAACACTAATGAGGTCACGGCGTAGCACAACTAGCATCAATGAAGGATACTAAGTAGCTCTTGACAGCAAGATATAAGTGAAGATCACAACGGCAGTGAAGATAATGATGAAAAACAACTGCCAAGCAGGATATACAACAACTCTCTCACCAACTTTCCTCTTGAAAACTTTGAGACAATTTTCTGATAAATTCTTTCAAAGAATGCTACTAACTCAAGCTTTCCAATGCAAAAAGAATCACTCAATTCCGAGTTGATATGAAGAGTCAAAGAATTCTAAAACTGGCCTGAAAAATTGGAACAAGTTGTGTTCACGAACTTCGGAGGGCAAAAAGACCTATTTAGAAGCCGATTTTGAGGTGTCAAATATTGAACTAGCTTCTGCAACTATTTAGATGCGGCTCGTCGCTATCTTCAATTTGAGTACTCATGGAGCCAAAACTGTCTTCGTATGAGGAAGATACACCTGTTTTACTGAACAGTGCGCAAAACAGATTCCAATCCGAATTCAGGTACGAGATTGATTCTAGATAGATCCAATTTTTTTTCTTCTCTTTTTTTTTCTCACATTTTTTTTCTTTTTCTTCTCCCTCTTTTTCTTTTTTTTTCTTTCCTTTTTTCTCTCTTTTTTTCTTTATCTTCTTTTTCTCCCTCTTTCCAAGACAAACTAGATAAGATGCAGATTCAATCAGGCGAAGATGTGAGTGACCTCAACTATGATTATGACAATAAACAGTGCGTAGCACATGGTGGAAATTGGTGGATAGGATGGTGGACAGCGGATGGGATAATGATGCAGCGGCTGCGTGACTAATGTGAACAGAACTCGAAACTCTAAAGGAACTAGACACTAAGACCAGCAACTCGACACGGCGATGCAACCGATAATTCAATAATGCAAACAATGAAAAGAAAATTGCAAAGGCTCAGTCTGGCTAGGACAAAGGATGAATAGATCTAACTTTTGTTTTGTGGCTTTTTCTTGGACAATAGGTAAGAAAATAAATCTAATCTAGGAAAAACTGGAAATTCTCACCGAGCAACCTGAAAACTGATACCACTTGATAGAGGCGAGGGTCCCGATCTTTCGATGAGATGATAACTATCGATTTGGTGGAGACGACTTTGATGATCCGACTACAAAAGTGCACGACGTTGCGCCTTTGCAATCGCTAAACCAATCTCCTGAGGTTACTGACGATGCTGGAAGCATGGTCAGCCTGACCACGAAGGTCTATTCCTGCAAGCAATTGAAGAACGAGCAAGAATATGATAAAGCAATCTGAATATTGCAAATAAATATGAAGTATTGATAACGGTGGGGATCCGGAAGCGGTCTTGGTCTGGTCGTTGGACAGAAACGAAGTATACGAAGTTGCAATGGCTAACTTTTAACTAAACAAATCCGAAGGAAAAGCTACTAGATGGATCTACTTATATAGGAGCAAGGGGTGGCGGCCAAGGAGGTGGGAGGACGTCCCAAGGCAGCCTAAAACTAAATCTAGGTCGTACAAGGGCAATGGGCCCAAGTGGAGGTGATGTAACACCTTTGGACTTGTAGTTTGACTCGTATTCTGCTGCAGCATCAGATTACTTCGTCCACAACTCAACGCTCCGGACGAATTTGAATGTGATTCCAATTGGGTTGGAAAGTGCACGAAATCTAGTTTCCAAGAAAAAAAGAATCACCCAATTCGGAGTCCGTATGAAAAACTTGTGTGCGTTTTGAGTCAGGTATGTCTGTGCAGTCCGAATCTGAATCCAGAACGTGAGAGACTTGGACTCTATCTTCTCTTGGGCCAAAAGTGACGTGAGAGAACTTTTTGGACAGAAAATAAACATCTCTTTCTTCCTTATCTTCATATGTGGATTGTACAAATGTCCCATACACCTGCAATTAGACAGAACACAAAAGTGTGTGAAGTATTTTTGTTCTGGATAACACAAATAGATTATTGAATAGTTATCAATAGAAATCACCTGACAAATATGCATATATGCAATATTTTTGGTCATATCCAAGGTAGTCATGTCCTCATCAGATGATGGATATCGCTTTGGTGGCAGTCGACTTTGACGATCCGACTACGAACGTGCGAGGACGTCGCGCCTTAGCAATCGCTAAACCAACTCCGAGAGGTTATTGACCACGCCGGAGCACGATCAATGATAGAGGCTAAGGTGTCCCGTATTTCGATGAGATGATGGATATCGCTTTGGTGGAAGTCGACTTTGACGATCCGACTACGAACGTGCGAGGACGTCGCGCCTTAGCAATCGCTAAACCAACTCCGAGAGGTTATTGACCACACCGGAGCACGATCAACCTGACCACGAGGGTCTGTTTCCTGCGAGCAAACGAAGAACAAGCAAGAAACTAAGATTGCAATCTGGATATTGCGAATATAAGATGAAAGCTTTATTGATCAAGGTGGGGTTCTGTGACGCCTTTGTCTGGTCGTTGAACACAAACGAAGTACGCGAAGTTGCAGCTATGGCGAACTTTTAATCTAAACAAAACCCAAAGTCTAAACGATGCCCTAAGGGCTGTATATATGGAGGAAGAGGGGGGGGGGAATTTCGTGGCCCTTGGTGGAGGGATCCGAAATCAACCCTATCTCTTGTTTCCCCACACATACGGACTCTAAAAATAGCCTATACTTATGTATTTCGAAATTACATGGGCCTGGCCCAATAATAAGGTGACGCAGCACCTAAAATAGCCTCGGGACGAAATTTATGAAGTGGCATCTTGTATATTTCGTCCAAGGCTTCATGCACCCATTATGGTGGCTTCAAAGTCCTGAAATCATCACTTGTAACTCCGTTCTTGTTCCCCTTGCGCATGCCATCATCTCCATGCTTGTTCTTGCTCCAATGTTCATCCTTCTCCAAGCTAGGCCCTTCATTTGTAAGCAAAACAAATGTATCCAATTTAGGCAGCATCATATTCTCATGAATATTAGAATCATTACCAAGAAACGAAAGTACCTGGTAATTTAGTTGGCGTGCACGAGCTCTAGTAATTGGTCCAGTATGTATAGCAGCAGGGGCTGTGGGTGTAACAATTGTATTGATGTCCTCATCAGAGGCACAATTTGTTCCATACCAAGGGAGTTGTGAAAGAACGTTCTGTGCGCGTCATCATAGATGGAGGGAGCTGCAACAACTTGGCTAGCATGGAGATGGTGGAGAAGCTTTCTCTCACCACAAGACCACATCTACATCCTTACTACATCCAATGGTTCAACAACAGCGGCAAGGTTAAGGTAACACGTACTGTTCGTGTGCATTTTAGTATATCTACATATGCTGATTATGTTGATTGTGATGTGGTACCTATGCAAGCATGTTCCTTATTACTTGGTAGACCATGGCAATTTGATAAAAATTCTGTACACCATGGTACAAACAATCACTATACTCTTGTTCATAAGGATAAAAATATTACTTTGCTTCCTATGACTCCTGATTCCATTTTGAAAGATGATATTAATAGAGCTAATAAAGCAAAACAGGAGACGAATAAGAGTGAAAATCAGATTGTGGCAAAAGAATTTGAGCAGCAAATGAAGCCTAATAATAAACCATCTAGTGTTGCTTCTGAAATTAAATTGAAAAGTGCATGTTTATTTGCCACCAAATCGGATATTGATGAGCTAGATTTCAGCAAATCTGTTTGCTATGCTTTTGTGTGCAAAGAGGCATTATTTTCATTCGAGGACGTGCCTTCCTCTTTGCCTCCTGCTGTCACTAACATTTTGCAGGAGTTCGCTGACGTTTTTCCACAAGACGTGCCACCGGGATTACCGCCTATTCGAGGGATTGAGCATCAGATCGACTTAATTCCCGGTGCTTCACTGCCAAACCGTGCACCATACCGTACCAATCCAGAGGAGACGAAGGAGATTATGCGTCAAGTACAAGAGCTTCTCGACAAAGGTTATATACGCGAATCCCTTAGTCCTTGTGCTGTTCCTATTATTCTAGTGCCGAAAAAGGATGGTACATCACGTATGTGTGTTGATTGTAGAGGCATTAATAATATTACTATTCGTTATCGTCATCCTATTCCTAGGCTAGATGATATGCTTGATGAATTGAGTGGCTCTACAATATTCTCCAAAGTTGATTTGCGTAGTGGCTACCATCAAATTCGTATGAAATTGGGAGATGACTGGAAAACAGCATTTAAAACTAAGTTTGGATTATATGAGTGGTTAGTCATGCCTTTTGGGTTAACTAATGCACCTAGTACTTTCATGAGATTAATGAACGAAGTTTTACGTGCTTTCATTGGACGATTTGTGGTAGTTTACTTTGATGACATATTGATTTATAGCAGATCTTTGGAAGAACATTTGGAACATTTACGTGCTGTTTTTATTGCTCTACGTGATGCACGTTTGTTTGGTAACCTTGGGAAGTGCACCTTTTGCACCGACCGAGTATCTTTTCTTGGCTATGTTGTTACTCCACATGGAATTGAAGTTGATAAAGCCAAGATTGAAGCTATTGAGAGTTGGCCGCAGCCCAAAACGGTCACACAAGTGAGGAGTTTTCTTGGCCTCGCCGGATTCTATAGGCGTTTTGTGAGAGATTTCAGCACCATTGCTGCACCTCTCAATGAGCTTACAAAGAAAGATGTGCCTTTTCTTTGGGGTACCGCACAGGAAGAAGCCTTCACGATATTGAAAGATAAGTTGGCACATGCTCCTTTACTCCAACTTCCTGATTTTAATAAGACTTTTGAGTTTGAATGTGATGCTAGTGGAATTGGATTAGGAGGTGTCTTATTACAAGATGGCAAACCTGTTGCATACTTTTCTGAAAAATTGAGTGGGCCTAGTCTGAATTATTCTACTTATGATAAAGAATTATATGCTCTTGTTCGGACTTTAGAAACATGGCAACATTATTTATGGCCCAAAGAATTTGTTATACATTCTGATCATGAATCTTTGAAACATATTAAAAGTCAAGCTAAACTGAATCGTAGACATGCTAAATGGGTTGAATTCATTGAGACTTCCCCTTATGTCATTAAACACAAGAAGGGAAAAGAAAATGTTATTGCTGATGCATTGTCTCGTCGCTATACTATGCTTTCACAACTTGACTTCAAAATATTTGGTTTGGAGACCATCAAAGATCAATATGTGCATGATGCTGATTTTAAAGATGTAATGCAGAATTGTAAAGAAGGAAGAATGTGGAACAAGTTTGTTGTTAACGATGGATTTGTGTTTCGTGCTAACAAGCTATGCATTCCAGCTAGCTCCGTTCGTCTTTTGTTGTTGCAGGAGGAGCATGGAGGAGGATTAATGGGACACTTTGGCGTGAAGAAGACGGAGGACGTACTTGCTACACATTTCTTTTGGCCAAAGATGAGACGGGATGTTGAGCGTTTTATTGCTCGCTGCACTACATGTCAAAAAGCTAAGTCACGACTCAATCCTCATGGTTTATATATGCCTTTGCCTGTACCTAGTGTTCCTTGGGAGGATATATCTATGGACTTTGTTTTAGGTTTACCTCGAACAAAGAAGGGGAGGGATAGCATATTTGTTGTCATGGATAGATTCTCGAAAATGGCACACTTTATACCATGTCATAAAAGCGATGATGCTGTTAATGTTGCTGATTTGTTCTTTCGTGAAATTATTCGCTTGCATGGTGTGCCAAATACTATTGTTTCAGATCGTGATACTAAATTTCTTAGCCACTTTTGGAGATGTTTATGGGCTAAGTTGGGGACGAAACTGCTTTTTAGTACTACTTGTCACCCCCAAACTGATGGACAAACTGAAGTAGTCAATAGAACGTTGTCTACTATGCTTAGGGCTGTTTTGAAGAATAATAAGAAAATGTGGGAGGAATGCTTGCCTCATATTGAATTTGCTTATAATCGTTCATTGCATTCTACTACTAAGATGTGCCCCTTTGAAGTTGTGTATGGTTTCCTACCTCATGCACCTATTGATTTGTTGCCTCTTCCATCTTCGGAGAAGGTTAATTTTGATGCTAAACAACGTGCTGAATTGATTTTAAAAATGCATGAGTTAACTAAGGAAAACATTCAGCGCATGAATGCTAAATATAAACTTGCTGGAGATAAGGGTAGAAAACATGTTGTGTTTTGATAGAGGCAAAGGTGTCCCGTCTTTCGATGAGATGGTGGATTTCGCTTTGGTGGAAGTCGACTTTGACGATCCGACTACGAACGTGCGAGGACGTCGCGCCTTAGCAATCGCTAAACCAACTCCGAGAGGTTATTGACCACGCCGGAGCACGATCAACCTGACCACGAAGGTCTGTTTCCTGCGAGCAAACGAAGAACAAGCAAGAAACTAAGATTGCAATCTAGATATTGCGAATATAAGATGAAAGCTTTATTGATCAAGGTGGGGTTCTGTGACGCCTTTGTCTGGTCGTTGAACACAAACGAAGTACGCGAAGTTGCAGCTATGGCGAACTTTTAATCTAAACAAAACCCAAAGTCTAAACGATGCCCTAAGGGCTGTATATATGGAGGAAGAGGGGGGGAATTTCGTGGCCCTTGGTGGAGGGGTCCGAAATCAACCCTAACTCTTGTTTCCCCACACATACGGACTCTAAAAATAGCCTATACTTATGTATTTCGAAATTACATGGGCCTGGCCCAATAATAAGGTGACGCAGCACCTAAAATAGCCTCGGGACGAAATTTATGAAGTGGCATCTTGTATATTTCGTCCAAGGCTTCATGCACCCATTATGGTGGCTTCAAAGTCCTGAAATCATCACTTGTAACTCCGTTCTTGTTCTTGCTCCAATGTTCATCCTTCTCCAAGCTAGGCCCTTCATTTGTAAGCAAAACAAATGTATCCAATTTAGGCAGCATCATATTCTCATGAACATTAGAATCATTACCAAGAAACGAAAGTACCTGGTAATTTAGTTGGCGTGCACGAGCTCTAGTAATTGGTCCAGTATGTATAGCAGCAGGGGCTGTGGGTGTAACAATTGTATTGATGTCCTAATCAATCAACCTGACCACGAGGGTCTGTTTCCTGCGAGCAAACAAAGAACAAGCAAGAAACTGAGATTGCAATCTGGATATTGCGAATATAAGATGAAAGCTTTATTGATCAAGGTGGGGTTCTGTGACGCCTTTGTCTGGTCGTTGAACACAAACGAAGTACGCGAAGTTGCAGCTATAGCGAACTTTTAATCTAAACAAAACCCGAAGTCTAAACGATGCCCTAAGGGCTGTATATATGGAGGAAGAGGGGGGGAATTTCGTGGCCCTTGGTGGAGGGGTCCAAAATCAACCCTATCTCTTGTTTCCCCACACATACGTATTCTAAAAATAGCCTATACTTATGTATTTCGAAATTACATGGGCCTGGCCCAATAATAAGGTGACGCAGCACCTAAAATAGCCTCGGGACGAAATTTATGAAGTGGCATCTTGTATATTTCGTCCAAGGCTTCATGCACCCATTATGGTGGCTTCAAAGTCCTGAAATCATCACTTGTAACTCCGTTCTTGTTCCCCTTGCGCATGCCATCATCTCCATGCTTGTTCTTGCTCCAATGTTCATCCTTCTCCAAGCTAGGCCCTTCATTTGTAAGCAAAACAAATGTATCCAATTTAGGCAGCATCATATTCTCATGAACATTAGAATCATTACTAAGAAACAAAAGTACCTGGTAATTTAGTTGGCGTGCACGAGCTCTAGTAATTGGTCCAGTATGTATAGCAGCAGGGGCTGTGGGTGTAACAATTGTATTGATGTCCTCATCACCACACCACACATTGGAGTAGGGTATTACACCACAACGGTGGCCCGAACCAGTATAAACCTCGTGTCTCTCGTGTTGTTCATCATTTTCATCTTAGTTCGCACGAGAGGATCAGACGTATATCGGTAGGGGAGAGATCTCCACGAGCACCCCGGTGTTCGAACCTCAAGGGTCTGCCGGAACCCGAAACCCGACAGTTATTGAACCCCACCAAACCGAGTATCTTTTCTTGGCTATGAGGACATCAATACCATTGTTACACCCAGATGCCCTGCTGCTATACATACTCGACCAATTACTAGAGCTCGCGCACGCCAACTAAATTACCAGGTACTTTCGTTTCTTGGTAATGATTCTAATGTTCATGAGAATATGATGCTGCCTAAATTGGATACATTTGTTTTGCTTACAAATGAAGGGCCTAGCTTGGAGAAGGATGAACATTGGAGCAAGAACAAGCATGGAGATGATGGCATGCGCAAGGGGAACAAGAACGGAGTTACAAGTGATGATTTCAGGACTTTGAAGCCACCATAATGGGTGCATGAAGCCTTGGACGAAATATACAAGATGCCACTTCATAAATTTCGTCCCGAGGCTATTTTAGGTGCTGCGTCACCTTATTATTGGGCCAGGCCCATGTAATTTCGAAATACATAAGTATAGGCTATTTTTAGAGTCCGTATGTGTGGGGAAACAAGAGATAGGGTTGATTTCGGACCCCTCCACCAAGGGCCACGAAATTCCCCCCTCTTCCTCCATATATACAGCCCTTACGGCATCGTTTAGACTTTGGGTTTTGTTTAGATTAAAAGTTCGCCATAGCTGCAACTTCGCGTACTTCGTTTGTGTTCAACGACCAGACAAAGGCGTCACAGAACCTGATGAGGACATCAATACAATTGTTACACCCACAGCCCCTGCTGCTATACATACTGGACCAATTACTAGAGCTCGTGCACGCCAACTAAATTACCAGGTACTTTCGTTTCTTGGTAATGATTCTAATGTTCATGAGAATATGATGCTGCCTAAATTGGATACATTTGTTTTGCTTACAAATGAAGGGCCTAGCTTGGAGAAGGATGAACATTGGAGCAAGAACAAGCATGGAGATGATGGCATGCGCAAGGGAAACAAGAACGGAGTTACAAGTGATGATTTCAGGACTTTGAAGCCACCATAATGGGTGCATGAAGCCTTGGACGAAATATACAAGACGCCACTTCATAAATTTCGTCCCGAGGCTATTTTAGGTGCTGCGTCACCTTATTATTGGGCCAGGCCCATGTAATTTCGAAATACATAAGTATAGGCTATTTGATGAGGACATCAATACAATTGTTACACCCACAGCCCCTGCTGCTATACATACTGGACCAATTACTAGAGCTCGTGCACGCCAACTAAATTACCAGGTACTTTCGTTTCTTGGTAATGATTCTAATGTTCATGAGAATATGATGCTGCCTAAATTGGATACATTTGTTTTGCTTACAAATGAAGGGCCTAGCTTGGAGAAGGATGAACATTGGAGCAAGAACAAGCATGGAGATGATGGCATGCGCAAGGGGAACAAGAACTGAGTTACAAGTGATGATTTCAGGACTTTGAAGCCACCATAATGGGTGCATGAAGCCTTGGACGAAATATACAAGATGCCACTTCATAAATTTCGTCCCGAGGCTATTTTAGGTGCTGCGTCACCTTATTATTGGGCCAGGCCCATGTAATTTCGAAATACATAAGTATAGGCTATTTTTAGAGTCCGTATGTGTGGGGAAACAAGAGATAAGGGTTGATTTCGGACCCCTCCACCAAGGGCCACGAAATTCCCCCCTCTTCCTCCATATATACAGCCCTTAGGGCATCGTTTAGACTTTGGGGGTTTTGTTTAGATTAAAAGTTCGCCATAGCTGCAACTTCGCGTACTTCGTTTGTGTTCAACGACCAGACAAAGGCGTCACAGAACCCCACCTTGATCAATAAAGCTTTCATCTTATATTCGCAATATCCAGATTGCAATCTTAGTTTCTTGCTTGTTCTTCGTTTGCTCGCAGGAAACAGACCCTCGTGGTCAGGTTGATCGTGCTTCGGCGTGGTCAATAACCTCTCGGAGTTGGTTTAGCGATTGCTAAGGCGCGACGTCCTCGCACGTTCGTAGTCGGATCGTCAAAGTCGACTTCCACCAAAGCGATATCCATCATCTCATCGAAAGACGGGACACCTTTGCCTCTATCAAGTGGTATCAGATTTCCAGGTTGCTCGGTGAGATTTTACAGTTTTTCGTAGTTTAGATCGAGTCTGTTCTTCATACCTACAGTCCACGAAAAAGCCACAAAAAAAATTAGGGTTAGTTCATCATATCCGAACCAATCTGAGCCTTTGCATAATCTTTTTAGGGTTTTGCTTTGTTGAATTTGCGGTTGCATCGTCGTGTCTAGTTGCTGGTCTTAGAGTCTAGTCTTTTAGAGTTTCGAGTTCTGGTCATAAGTTGTCACGCCGCCGCCGCACCATCATCATCGCCCCTGCCATCTACCACCACTGCTACGAAGCTGTATCCATATACCACCACCAATCCGTGTCCATATACCACTACCGATCCATATCCATATACTACCACCGCTACCACCACCGCTGCCATATACCACCACCATATATCCACCACCAATCCGAGTTCCTTGCTTATTAGGTTTGTTTTCGAGATCCATCTAGTTTCCGATTCGTGTTTCCTTGCCGGAGTAGGTTTCGGGAAAAAAAAGCACAGTACCGTCGTTGAGCGTTTATTCAACTTTGCATCTCTGAATTGATTATTGCTGACCCTTTTTGCTACCATACTATAAGCCTTCCCAGCTCCACATACATCTACGTCTTGTGTTTTACTCTCCCTGGTAATCGCTCTATCCAAGCTTTGAGAGTTTTTTGACTACAACGGTTGCCGATCACCGCCTGCTGCTGGGTAAGAACTGGTAAGAATTTGAGATTTGCTTGACGGATTTGTGATACACCACCACCACTTCTTAGTAGTCTGTAGGATCATATTCTTGTGTGTTTCTATTGCTGCTAACCATGCCAGGATCACAAGCCGACGAGATTGACTGGGAGAACTTATCGAACAAGGAGCTTCATGATAAGTTTCAGCAAATGATGACTGAACAGGTATAAGATGTACTGAACAATTTTGAAGAGGCCATGGAGAAGATCACTGGCCTTGAGAAGACGTTCGAAACAAAGCTCGATAACAGATTTAATGAACTGCTTGCGCGTCTTCCACCACCGGCTGCACCTGTCGCACCTCTGCAACAACAACAACTACGCCCCCTTCCGAATCAGTATGGACGAGCACAGCGTGTTCCTATTGAGCCAGGACAAAATTCTGGTGCCGCTGCTACTGCTGTTGGTGCTTCTTTGGCTCCTGCTACTGCTGCTGCTGGTACCCAGGAGGATGATGAGTATGCGGGCGATTATGAGGATGAGGTTGATCAAAATCAGATCTACGAGCAGCCACCAGCACCACCACCAGCAGGTCGACCTCAGGTATATATTCGTAATGGTAGGCCTGCACCACCACCTTAGGTACGAGATGATGTCCATATTCCTAAACTGAAATTGAATATTCCACCATTTGAGGGTAGATATGTTCCTGATATATATCTTACTTGGGAGTTAGAAACTGAACAACTATTTACATGTTTACAATATCCTGAGGAGAGACGAGTTGCTGCTGCTGTTTGTGCTTTCACTAGTTTTGCATGTGTATGGTGGTCTGAACATTGTAGATTATATCCTATTCCAACTACTTGGGCTGCTTTGAAAACTGCTATGCGTACGCGTTGGGTTTCACCATATTATCAACGTGAATTGCTTCAAAAATTGCAGCGTTTAAGACAAGGGAAAAATTCTGTAGAAGAATATTATCAGGAATTACAAACTGGCATGATTAGATGTGGTATTGTTGAGGAGAATGAAGCTATGCTTGCACGTTTTCTGGGTGGATTAAATAGAGAGATTCAGACCATTCTAGACTATAAGGAGTATACTAATATCACTCGTTTATTCCATCTTGCTTGTAAAGCTGAACGTGAAGTGCAGGATCGACAAGCATTGGGGCGAACTAACTTTTCTGCAGGCCGACCTTCATCATGGACACCACGTGCATCTTCTACTTCAACTGCACCAGCACCTCCATCCGGTGCCACCTCCAGCCGTGATACAAGAAAATAGGCACAACCACCATTATCTGCCAAGAGCGCACCTGCGGGGCCTGCACAACGTTCTTCTTCTTCCATGGCATCAACAGGGCACACAAGTGATATTATTTGTCGTCGTTGTAAGGGAGGAGGTCATTATGCGAGGGAATGCAAATCTCCGCGTGTGATGATTGCTACCGCGGATGGTGGATATGAGTCCGCTAGTGACTATGATGAGGAGACATTGGCTCTTATTACACATGAAGAACATGGTGGAGATGATTCTGATCATGAGACGCAATACATGGCTCCTGAAGACGCTGACAGGTATGAATGTTTAGTTGCTCAACGTGTTTTGAGTGTGCAGGTCACACAAGCTGAGCAAAATCAGAGGCACAATTTGTTCCATACCAAGGGAGTTGTGAAGGAACGTTCTGTGCGCGTCATAATAGACGGAGGGAGCTGCAACAACTTGGCTAGCATGGAGATGGTGGAGAAGCTTTCTCTCACCACAACACCACATCCACATCCTTACTACATCCAATGGTTCAACAACAGCGGCAAGGTTAAGGTAACACGTACTGTTCGTGTGCATTTTAGTATCTCTACATATGCTGATTATGTTGATTGTGATGTGGTACCTATGCAAGCATGTTCCTTATTACTTGGTAGACCATGGCAATTTGATAAAAATTCTGTACACCATGGTAGAAACAATCACTATACTCTTGTTCATAAGGATAAAAATATTACTTTGCTTCCTATGACTCCTGATTCCATTTTGAAAGATGATATTAATAGAGCTAATAAAGCAAAACAGGAGACGAATAAGAGTGAAAATAAGATTGTGGCAAAAGAATTTGAGCAACAAATGAAACCTAATAATAAACCATCTAGTGTGATGAGGACATCAATACAATTGTTACACCCACAGCCCCTGCTGCTATACATACTGGACCAATTACTAGAGCTCGTGCACGCCAACTAAATTACCAGGTACTTTCGTTTCTTGGTAATGATTCTAATGTTCATGAGAATATGATGCTGCCTAAATTGGATACATTTGTTTTGCTTACAAATGAAGGGCCTAGCTTGGAGAAGGATGAACATTGGAGCAAGAACAAGCATGGAGATGATGGCATGCGCAAGGGGAACAAGAACGGAGTTACAAGTGATGATTTCAGGACTTTGAAGCCACCATAATGGGTGCATGAAGCCTTGGACGAAATATACAAGATGCCACTTCCTAAATTTCGTCCCGAGGCTATTTTAGGTGCTGCGTCACCTTATTATTGGGCCAGGCCCATGTAATTTCGTAATACATAAGTATAGGCTATTTTTAGAGTCCGTATGTGTGGGGAAACAAGAGATAGGGTTGATTTCGGACCCCTCCACCAAGGGCCACGAAATTCCCCCCTCTTCCTCCATATATACAGCCCTTAGGGCATCGTTTAGACTTTGGGTTTTGTTTAGATTAAAAGTTCGCCATAGCTGCAACTTCGCGTACTTCGTTTGTGTTCAACGACCAGACAAAGGCGTCACAGAACCCCACCTTGATCAATAAAGTTTTCATCTTATATTCGCAATATCCAGATTGCAATCTCAGTTTCTTGCTTGTTCTTCGTTTGCTCGCAGGAAACAGACCCTCGTGGTCAGGTTGATCGTGCTCCGGCGTGGTCAATAACCTCTCGGAGTTGGTTTAGCGATTGCTAAGGCGCGACGTCCTCGCACGTTCGTAGTCGGATCGTCAGAGTCGACTTCCACCAAAGCGAAATCCACCATCTCATCGAAAGACGGGACACCTTTGCCTCTATCAAGTGGTATCAGATTTCCAGGTTGCTCGGTGAGATTTTACAGTTTTTCGTAGTTTAGATCGAGTCTGTTCTTCATACCTATAGTCCACGAAAAAGGCAAAAAAAAATTAGGGTTAGTTCATCCCATCCGAACCAATCTGAGCCTTGCATAATCTTTTTTGTATTTGCTTTGTTGAATTTGCGGTTGCATCGTCGTGTTCAGTTGCTGGTCTTAGCGTCAAGTCTTTTAGAGTTTCGAGTTCTGTTCACAAGTTGTCACGCCGTCGCCGCACCATCATCATCGCCCCTGCCATCTACCACCACCGCTCCGAATCCGTATCCATATACCACCACCAATCCGTGTCCATATACCACCACCGATCCATATCCATATACTACCACCGCTGCCATATACCACCACCATATATTCACCACCAATCCGAGTTCCTTGCTTATTAGGTTTGTTTTGAGTGTGGTGGTGCTGGTGGCTGCTCGTAGATCTGATTTTGATCATGAGACGCAATACATGGCTCCTGAGGACGCTGACAGGTATGAATGTTTAGTTGCTCAACGTGTTTTGAGTGTGCAGGTCACACAAGCTGAGCAAAATCAGAGGCACAATTTGTTCCATACCAAGGGAGTTGTGAAGGAACGTTCTGTGCGCGTCATAATAGACGGAGGGAGCTGCAACAACTTGGCTAGCATGGAGATGGTGGAGAAGCTTTCTCTCACCACAAGACCACATCCACATCCTTACTACATCCAATGGTTCAACAACAGCGGCAAGGTTAAGGTAACACGTACTGTTCGTGTGCATTTTAGTATCTCTACATATGCTGATTATGTTGATTGTGATGTGGTACCTATGCAAGCATGTTCCTTATTACTTGGTAGACCATGGCAATTTGATAAATATTCTGTACACCATGGTAGAAACAATCACTATACTCTTGTTCATAAGGATAAAAATATTACTTTGCTTCCTATGACTCCTGATTCCATTTTGAAAGATGATATTAATAGAGCTAATAAAGCACAACTGGAGAAGAATAAGAGTGAAAATCAGATTGTGGCAAAAGAATTTGAGCAACAAATGAAGCTTAATAATAAACCATCTAGTGTTGCTTCTGAAATTAAATTGAAAAGTGCATGTTTATTTGCCACCAAATCTGATATTGATGAGCTAGATTTCAGCAAATCTGTTTGCTATGCTTTTATGTGCAAAGAGGCATTATTTTCATTCGAGGATGTGCCTTCCTCTTTGGCTCCTGCTGTCACTAACATTTTGCAGGAGTTCGCTGACGTTTTTCCACAAGACGTGCCACCGGGATTACCGCCTATTCGAGGGATTGAGCATCAGATTACCTTAATTCCCGGTGCTTCACTGCCAAACCGTGCACCATACCGTACCAATCCAGAGGAGACGAAGGAGATTATGCGTCAAGTACAAGGGCTTCTCGACAAAGGTTATATACGCGAATCCCTTAGTCCTTGTGCTGTTCCTATTATTCTAGTGCCGAAAAAGGATGGTACATCACGTATGTGTGTTGATTGTAGAGGCATTAATAATATTACTATTCGTTATCGTCATCCTATTCCTAGGATAGATGATATGCTTGATGAATTGAGTGGCTCTACAATATTCTCCAAAGTTGATTTGCGTAGTGGCTACCATCAAATTCGTATGAAATTGGGAGATGAATGGAAAACAGCATTTAAAACTAAGTTTGGATTATATGAGTGGTTAGTCATGCCTTTTGGGTTAACTAATGCACCTAGTACTTTCATGAGATTAATGAACGAAGTTTTACGTGCTTTCATTGGACGATTTGTGGTAGTTTACTTTGATGACATATTGATTTATAGCAGATCTTTGGAAGAACATTTGGAACATTTACGTGCTGTTTTTATTGCTCTACGTGATGCACGTTTGTTTGGTAACCTTGGGAAGTGCACCTTTTGCACCGACCGAGTATCTTTTCTTGGCTATGTTGTTACTCCACATGGAATTGAAGTTGATAAAGCCAAGATTGAAGCTATTGAGAGTTGGCCGCAGCCCAAAACGGTCACACAAGTGAGGAGTTTTCTTGGCCTCGCCGGATTCTATAGGCGTTTTGTGAGAGATTTCAGCACCATTGCTGCACCTCTCAATGAGCTTACAAAGAAAGATGTGCCTTTTCTTTGGGGTACCGCACAGGAAGAAGCCTTCACGATATTGAAAGATAAGTTGGCACATGCTCCTTTACTCCAACTTCCTGATTTTAATAAGACTTTTGAGTTTGAATGTGATGCTAGTGGAATTGGATTAGGAGGTGTCTTATTACAAGATGGCAAACCTGTTGCATACTTTTCTGAAAAATTGAGTGGGCCTAGTCTGAATTATTCTACTTATGATAAAGAATTATATGCTCTTGTTCGGACTTTAGAAACATGGCAACATTATTTATGGCCCAAAGAATTTGTTATACATTCTGATCATGAATCTTTGAAACATATTAAAAGTCAAGCTAAACTGAATCGTAGACATGCTAAATGGGTTGAATTCATTGAGACTTCCCCTTATGTCATTAAACACAAGAAGGGAAAAGAAAATGTTATTGCTGATGCATTGTCTCGTCGCTATACTATGCTTTCACAACTTGACTTCAAAATATTTGGTTTGGAGACCATCAAAGATCAATATGTGCATGATGCTGATTTTAAAGATGTAATGCAGAATTGTAAAGAAGGAAGAATGTGGAACAAGTTTGTTGTTAACGATGGATTTGTGTTTCGTGCTAACAAGCTATGCATTCCAGCTAGCTCCGTTCGTTTTTTGTTGTTGCAGGAGGCGCATGGAGGAGGATTAATGGGACACTTTGGCGTGAAGAAGACGGAGGACGTACTTGCTACACATTTCTTTTGGCCAAAGATGAGACGGGATGTTGAGCGTTTTATTGCTCGCTGCACTACATGTCAAAAAGCTAAGTCACGACTAAATCCTCATGGTTTATGTATGCCTTTGCCTGTACCTAGTGTTCCTTGGGAGGATATATCTATGGACTTTGTTTTAGGTTTACCTCGAACAAAGAAGGGGAGGGATAGCATATTTGTTGTCGTGGATAGATTCTCGAAAATGGCACACTTTATACCATGTCATAAAAGCGATCATGCTGTTAATGTTGCTGATTTGTTCTTTCGTGAAATTCGCTTGCATGGTGTGCCAAATACTATTGTTTCAGATCGTGATACTAAATTTCTTAGCCACTTTTGGAGATGTTTATGGGCTAAGTTGGGGACTAAACTGCTTTTTAGTACTACTTGTCACCCCCAAACTGATGGACAAACTGAAGTAGTCAATAGAACGTTGTCTACTATGCTTAGGGCTGTTTTGAAGAATAATAATGATAGAGGCAAAGGTGTCCCGTCTTTCGATGAGATGATGGATATCGCTTTGGTGGAAGTCGACTTTGACGATCCGACTACGAACGTGCGAGGACGTCGCGCCTTAGCAATCGCTAAACCAACTCCGAGAGGTTATTGACCACGCCGGAGCACGATCAACCTGACCACGAGGGTCTGTTTCCTGCGAGCAAACGAAGAACAAGCAAGAAACTGATATTGCAATCTGGATATTGCGAATATAAGATGAAAGCTTTATTGATCAAGGTGGGGTTCTGTGACGCCTTTGTCTGGTCGTTGAACACAAACGAAGTACGCGAAGTTGCAGCTATGACGAACTTTTAATCTAAACAAAACCCCAGCAAAAGCTACTAGATGGATCTACTTATATAGGAGCAAGGGGTGGCGGCCAAGGAGGTGGGAGGACGTCCGAAGGCAGCCTAAAACTAAATCTAGGTCGTACAAGGCCAATGGGCCCAAGTGGAGGTGATGTAACACCTTTGGACTTGTAGTTTGACTCGGATTCTGCTGTAGCATCAGATTGTTTCGTCCACAACTCAACGCTCCGGACGAATTTGAATGTGATTCCAATTGGGTTGGAAAGTGCACGAAATCTAGTTTCCAACAAAAAAAAGAATCACCCAATTCGGAGTACGTATGAAAAACTTGTGTGCGTTTTGAGTCAGGTGTGTCTGTGCAGTCCGAATCTGAATCCAGAACGTGAGAGACCTGGACTCTATCTTCTCTTGGGCCAAAAGTGACGTGAGAGGACTTTTTGGACAGCAAATAAACATCTCTTTCTTCCTTATCTTCATATGTGGATTGTACAAATGTCCCATACACCTGCAATTAGACAAAACACAAAAGTGTGTGAAGTATTTTTGTTCTGGATAACATAAATAGATTATTGAATAGTTTGCACTAGAAATCACCTGACAAATATGCATATATGCAATATTTTTGGTCATATCCAAGGTAGTCATGTCCTCATCATTTGCGTAAGGATAGATTTCATGATTTGCGCAAATCAAAGTTAATGCCACGTGCTGATGGTCCCTTTAAGGTGTTAGAGAAAATAAATGATAATGCATATAAACTTGAGCTGCCTGCAGATTTTGGGGTTAGTCCCACTTTTAACATTGCAGATTTGAAGCCTTATTTGGGTGAGGAAGATGAACTTCCGTCGAGGACGACTTCATTTCAAGAAGGGGAGGATGATGAGGACATCAATACAATTGTTACACCCACAGCCCCTGCTGCTATACATACTGGACCAATTACTAGAGCTCGTGCACGCCAACTAAATTACCAGGTACTTTCGTTTCTTGGTAATGATTCTAATGTTCATGAGAATATGATGCTGCCTAAATTGGATACATTTGTTTTGCTTACAAATGAAGGGCCTAGCTTGGAGAAGGATGAACATTGGAGCAAGAACAAGCATGGAGATGATGGCATGCGCAAGGGGAACAAGAACGGAGTTACCAGTGATGATTTCAAGACTTTGAAGCCACCATAATGGGTGCATGAAGCCTTGGACGAAATATACAAGATGCCACTTCATAAATTTCGTCCCGAGGCTATTTTAGGTGCTGCGTCACCTTATTATTGGGCCAGGCCCATGTAATTTCGAAATACATAAGTATAGACTATTTTTAGAGTCCGTATGTGTGGGGAAACAAGAGATAGGGTTGATTTCGGACTCCTCCACCAAGGGCCACGAAATTCCCCCCCTCTTCCTCCATATATACAGCCCTTAGGGCATCGTTTAGACTTTGGGTTTTGTTTAGATTAAAAGTTCGCCATAGCTGCAACTTCGCGTACTTCGTTTGTGTTCAACGACCAGACAAAGGCGTCACAGAACCCCACCTTGATCAATAAAGCTTTCATCTTATATTCGCAATATCCAGATTGCAATCTTAGTTTCTTGCTTGTTCTTCGTTTGCTCGCAGGAAACAGACCCTCGTGGTCAGGTTGATCGTGCTCCGGCGTGGTCAATAACCTCTCGGAGTTGGTTTAGCGATTGCTAAGGCGCGACGTCCTCGCACGTTCGTAGTCGGATCGTCAAAGTCGACTTCCTCCAAAGCGAAATCCACCATCTCATCGAAAGACGGGACACCTTTGCCTCTATCAGATTCTATAGGCGTGTTGTGAGAGATTTCAGCACCATTGCTGCACCTCTCAACGAGCTTACAAAGAAGGATGTGCCTTTTGTTTGGGGTACCGCACAGGAAGAAGCCTTCACGGTATTGAAAGATAAGTTGACACATGCTCCTTTACTCCAACTTCCTGATTTTAATAAGACTTTTGAGCTTGAATGTGATGCTAGTGGAATTGGATTAGGAGGTGTGTTATTACAAGATGGCAAACCTGTTGCATACTTTTCTGAAAAATTGAGTGGGCCTAGTCTGAATTATTCTACTTATGATAAAGAATTATATGCTCTTGTTCGGACTTTAGAAACATGGCAACATTATTTATGGCCCAAAGAATTTGTTATACATTCTGATCATGAATCTTTGAAACATATTAAAAGTCAAGCTAAACTGAATCGTAGACATGCTAAATGGGTTGAATTCATTGAGACTTTCCCTTATGTCATTAAAAACAAGAAGGGAAAAGAAAATGTTATTGCTGATGCATTGTCTCGTCGCTATACTATGCTTTCACAACTTGACTTCAAAATATTTGGTTTGGAGACCATCAAAGATCAATATGTGCATGATGCTGATTTTAAAGATGTAATGCAGAATTGTAAAGAAGGAAGAATGTGGAACAAGTTTGTTGTTAACGATGGATTTGTGTTTCGTGCTAACAAGCTATGCATTCCAGCTAGCTCCGTTCGTCTTTTGTTGTTGCAGGAGGCGCATGGAGGAGGATTAATGGGAGACTTTGGCGTGAAGAAGACGGAGGACGTACTTGCTACACATTTCTTTTGGCCAAAGATGAGACGGGATGTTGAGCGTTTTATTGCTCGCTGCACTACATGTCAAAAAGCTAAGTCATGACTCAATCCTCATGGTTTATATATGCCTTTGCCTGTACCTAGTGTTCCTTGGGAGGATATATCTATGGACTTTGTTTTAGGTTTACCTCGAACAAAGAAGGGGAGGGATAGCATATTTGTTGTCGTGGATAGATTCTCGAAAATGGCACACTTTATACCATGTCATAAAAGCGATGATGCTGTTAATGTTGCTGATTTGTTCTTTCATGAAATTATTCGCTTGCATGGTGTGCCAAATACTATTGTTTCAGATCGTGATACTAAATTTCTTAGCCACTTTTGGAGATGTTTATGGGCTAAGTTGGGGACTAAACTGCTTTTTAGTACTACTTGTCACCCCCAAACTGATGGACAAACTGAAGTAGTCAATAGAACGTTGTCTACTATGCTTAGGGCTGTTTTGAAGAATAATAAGAAAATGTGGGAGGAATGCTTGCCTCATATTGAATTTGCTTCTAATCGTTCATTGCATTCTACTACTAAGATGTGCCCTTTTGAAGTTGTGTATGGTTTCCTACCTCGTGCACCTATTGATTTGTTGCCTCTTCCATCTTCGGAGAAGGTTAATTTTGATGCTAAACAACGTGCTGAATTGATTTTAAAAATGCATGAGTTAACTAAGGAAAACATTGAGCGCATGAATGCTAAATATAAACTTGCTGGAGATAAGGGTAGAAAACATGTTGTGTTTGCACCTGGAGATCTTGTTTGGTTACATTTGCGTAAGGATAGATTTCCTGATTTGCGCAAATCAAAGTTAATGCCACGAGCTGATGGTCCCTTTAAGGTGTTAGAGAAAATAAATGATAATGCATATAAACTTGAGCTGCCTGCAGATTTTGGGGTTAGTCCCACTTTTAACATTGCAGATTTGAAGCCTTATTTGGGTGAGGAAGATGAACTTCCGTCGAGGACGACTTCATTTCAAGAAGGGGAGGATGATGAGGACATCAATACAATTGTTACACCCACAGCCCCTGCTGCTATACATACTGGACCAATTACTAGAGCTCGTGCACGCCAACTAAATTACCAGGTACTTTCGTTTCTTGGTAATGATTCTAATGTTCATGAGAATATGATGCTGCCTAAATTGGATACATTTGTTTTGCTTACAAATGAAGGGCCTAGCTTGGAGAAGGATGAACATTGGAGCAAGAACAAGCATGGAGATGATGGCATGCGCAAGGGGAACAAGAACGGAGTTACAAGTGATGATTTCAGGACTTTGAAGCCACCATAATGGGGGCATGAAGCCTTGGACGAAATATACAAGATGCCACTTCATAAATTTCGTCCCGAGGCTATTTTAGGTGCTGCGTCACCTTATTATTGGGCCAGGCCCATGTAATTTCGAAATACATAAGTATAGGCTATTTTTAGAGTCCGTATGTGTGGGGAAACAAGAGATAGGGTTGATTTCGGACCCCTCCACCAAGGGCCACCAAAATTCCCCCCTCCTCCTCCATATATACAGCCCTTAGGGCATCGTTTAGACTTTGGGTTTTGTTTAGATTAAAAGTTCGCCATAGCTGCAACTTCGCGTACTTCGTTTGTGTTCAACGACCAGACAAAGGCGTCACAGAACCCCACCTTGATCAATAAAGCTTTCATCTTATATTCGCAATATCCAGATTGCAATCTTAGTTTTTTGCTTGTTTTTCGTTTGCTCGCAGGAAACAGACCCTCGTGGTCAGGTTGATCGTGCTCCGGCGTGGTCAATAACCTCTCGGAGTTGGTTTAGCGATTGCTAAGGCGCGACGTCTTCGCACGTTCATAGTCGGATCGTCAAAGTCGACTTCCACCAAAGCGATATCCATCATCTCATCGAAAGACGAGACACCTTTGCCTCTATCACCCGACAGTTATTGAACCGGAGCAAACGGTTGAACAAGAGCAAATAGTTGAACTGGAGGGTCGAAATCCTGAAGCTACGTTTGATGAACCACCTCCTCAAGACCACAATATTGATGAACAACTAGAAGTTGACACTGCTGTGCCTGATGATGAACCGGCAGATCCAATCTGGGTTGATGATAGATCTTCTAATTCGGTGAGGGCTACTGAAACCCCATCAACTCCAGAATAGACTGCTGGAGACAAAGAAGGCAAAGTTATCATTACTAGTATTGGTCACACCTCCCCTGGCCATCCTGTAATTTTGGCCAAACATAGTGCCAAGGAAGAATGCGCTGCCATGGAAAAAGGCAAATGGAGCACCGACTTGTCAAGCTATGCCCATCTCAGCACTCAAGAACTCCATTCTGGTTTTTTAAACCGTCTGCACTCAAACCGTGATTATGAAGCCGGTTTGGTGAACCTGATGAAGGAGCGCTATGAGGTATTTTCATCACTTCCCCTTTCATAAATCCAATTTTTAAATATCAACTCAAGTAGACCCCAAGGGCCGGTTTATGATAACAATCATAAATCGGGACTTTGTAATATCTTAATCCTTGCATGCTGATCCTCCATATGTTAAGTGATCTTTGGAAACAAACCGGTACTTTATCATTGTATTCCTATAGTTTTCATCGGTGTAGCCCCCAAGGGCCGGTTTATCTTTCCAAGGTAAATCGGGTCTTGAATCAATGCGTCAACTTTGAACAGATGTACATTAGCCCCCAAGTGTTAAGGATAATGCTTGCATTATACTTGAGACTTGTGAAAAATATGTTGATGATAGAGCAAATAGGCATTAGCCCCCAAGTACAAAGTGCATAACTCATTATACGCTTGGTACTTCATAACCTGTTTTGATGATATACCTCACCTTTGTAGGATGAGCTGAGTAAAAAGGATGCTCAAACCACTGACCTTCAGGAGAACGTCAAATCTCAGCAAGTAGAGGCTTCCAAGGCCAAGGAGGATTTAACAAATGCCCTACCAGCCATGGAAAGGCTGAAAGAGACCTTTAACAAAGAGCGTGCAGACTGGGAGACAGAAAAGGCCGGTTTGACAAAAAAGGCCGAGGATGCAGAGACAGCCCTCAAGCCGGTGGTTGAAGAACTGACCGGCTTAAAGCGGTAGATTAACGCCATGACTTCTGCTGTGTTTGGTAAGTACTCTCTCATGCAATTTGTCGAATTCATAATATCTTATCAATGACCTGGTTACTGATGTTTAACCATGACAGGGACCCGTATTGCTCATCTGGGCTCTGACATGCAGATGAAGCTTAAAGCGGCCTATACCTTGATAGAACAACTGTTCTTTGGATCCCAGCGAGCCATTTGCACGGCAGCTTATAATAAGCCTCCGCCATCGCTAATAAAAGAAACTATCGAAAAGCTCGCCATGCTGCCTGCCCAGATCAACGAACTGAAGAGATTAGCCGCAAGGTCAGGTGCGCTGACCGCGCTAATCCGGGCCAAGGCGTGCATTCCGGATCTTGAACCGGCAGATATCATCAAAGGCTATCCTGGTGTGAAAGAAGACGGCTCAGACTTCAATAACGACGATCTTCGAAGGCTGACAAAGGAGATGCGGCCGATAGCAAACAAACTGGCGAAGGATACAGATCTATCTCATTTTCAACCGGTTTATGATGCTGAGGGAAAAAGACAAGGGCACTGATTCAAAATGTTGAAGATCTTATGCCGCCAATCCATAAGCATACTTACGCTCCTGACATTGACCCCTCCAACCTTATCCATGAAGAGGCCCTTTTCAAGCCTTAACCGGAATCGATTGGTCAACAGTTGATTTCCAGCGTCTGGGGAGGGATGAAGAGAATGTGACCGCGCAAGATGACCCTCAACCCTCAAGCCGTCCTGATGAGGAATCCTAAACCGGTGGCCGGTTTAACAGCTGCAATCTGCCACTTCTTTGAAAACACTTATTCAATTTTGGGGTATTGAAAACGCCTTGTAATAGTATAGCATGAACACCTTATCTGCCATGCCATCGAGCATGTTTGTTTTGCTTGATACTGAAAACTTGTTCTGCCTTTGGGATCTTTTTAGGCATAGCCCATTATGATTTATGTTCCTGCATATAAGAACTTGAAAGTGTCCTAGTGGTTTACCACTTGACGGGTCATGATGCCCAAAAATATATACATAGCTTGGATGGACAACCAAGATTTTTATTAACCAGATATAAAATAAATAATACCTGTGATATATCTTCGTTGGCTGACCAACTGTTGGTACAGTAGGAGTGAAAATACCCATCTGTAGGGTTGACGACTCCTTTCCCTATTGCTGGTTCATATAAAAACCATACCGGTTGATGATTACCACTGGATTGTATAATGCTGGTGACCTATAGCCAAAACCAGACCGGGGCAATTTACTACCGGTTTAGAACTGATCATGTACTGATAATTGAGCATTGAAAGCCACGACGGGTTGTAATAAACACCGGTGTATCAGAAATATTCATAAATCCCTTATCAAAAGATATTAAAAAACAGCAAATCCGAAAAGAAATAGACAAGGCTTTTCATGGGCTGCCAGGCCCTAAATCGAGGCTTTTCATGGGCTACCAGGCCGCTGAGTTAAACCATTTTGCAAAGCCTTTTAAGATGGACCTCAATCTTTAACCAATCACCGTTTTAACTTTGACAAGTTCAGGGTCTATGAGATTGACTTGTCAAACGTTCGATGGGTCATACCAGGTTTACCTGGACGGAGTGACTTACTTAAAGAGGCAGGATAACCGGGGGTTTTAGGTGAATACACCTGGCTTCCAAGCCTGGCTTGATAGCCTACTACACGGGTTCAAGCTCGTTGTTCTTTGAGAAGCAAGGAGCCCCCATGTAATATTTGAGGTATGCTCAGTGGTTACCCATGTTTGAGTTGTGATTGATGCAACAAACTCTCTTGAGTTCCACATAATTTCCTTTTGGCTTTAAGCTTATCAAGAGGTGTAGCTATGGTGTGAAGACAACCAAGCCCCCTAGTGATATCCCTTTTCGGTGTTAAACCGATCAAGAGGTGTAGCCATGGTTCGAATACGACCAAGCCCCCTAGTGATTCCCTTTATATTTGTGTGGCCTTATGGGCCGGGTTAATAAAACTCCGCTTTGTAAGTAGAAGCCCCCATGGAACCACACATGATGTAAAAAATAACAGAGACCCGGCTTTAACTAAGGCTCCGGTTTATTATATAATATATACATTGTCATAAGTATGTAAATAAGAAGAGCCTGTGGCTCAAGTATAGTAAGGCCGAAGAAGAGCTATATTCCACGGCCACTGAGTCTCCTCCTCCGTTCGTGAGTCTTTGTGCTCTCGAACATCGATGAGATAGTATGACCCGTTGTGCAGATTTTTGCTGACCACAAAAGGTCCTTCCCAAGGTGGGGATAACTTGTGCATATCAGTCTGATCCTGGATGAGCCGGAGCACCAGATCGCCTTCTTGAAAAGTTCTGGTCTTAACCCGGCGGCTGTGATAACATCGGAGATCTTGTTGATAAATCGCTGAATGCACTACTGCTAAATCACGCTCCTCATCTAACAGGTCCAGTGAGTCCTGACGTGCTTTCTCATTCTCAGCTTCAACATAAGCAGTCACACGGGGTGAGTCATGACGTATGTCACTAGGGAGAACCGCCTCTGCTCCATAAACCATGAAGAAAGGCATGTAACCCGTAGATCTGTTTGGTGTGGCGTTGATACTCCATAATACGGAAGGTAACTCCTCCACCCAACAACCCAGTGTCTGCTTTAAAGGAACCATAAGCCAGGGTTTAATACCTCTCAAAATTTCTTGATTTTCCCTCTCTGCTTGACCATTAGACTTGGGGTGAGCAACTGACGCTACATCAAGCTGGATGTTCTCACGTTGACAAAATTCCTCCATCTCACCCTTAGACAGATTAGTACCATTAACCGTGATAATGCTGTGTGGAAAACCAAACCGGAAAATCACCTTCTTGATGAACTGAACCGTCGTGGCTGCATCACACTTACTGACTGACTCTGCCTCTACCCACTTGGTAAACTTGTCAACCGCCACCAACAGGTGGGTCTTTTTGTCCTTGGATCTCTTAAAGGGTCCAACCATATCGAGCCCCCAAGTTGCAAATGGCCAAGTGATTGGAATCATTCTCAACTCCTGGGCTGGAACATGGGCACGGCGTGCAAACTTCTGACAACCGTCACACCTCTTTACTAAATCCTCTGCGTCAGCATGAGCCGTCAACCAGTAGAAGCCATGACGAAAGGCATTAGCCACCAAGGATTTTGAACCGGCATGGTGACCGCAATCTCCTTCGTGGATTTCTCGCAAAATCTCACAACCCTCTTGAGGAGACATGCAACGCTGAATTGCTCATGTAACGTTGTAACGATGTAACTCCCTATTGATAATGGTCATTGACTTGGATCGCTGGATTATCTACTGGGCCAAGGTTTCATCCTCCGGTAACTCACCCCGGTTCATGTAGGCCAAGTACGGGACTGTCCAATCTGGTGTAACATGCAAAGCCGCCATGAACTGGGCCTACGGGTCAGGAATAGCCAACTCCTCCTCTGTTGGTAGCTTGACCAACAGATTATGTAGTACGTTGAGGGAGACATTAGGTGGGACCAGTTTACGCTGAGAGCCTAGGCGACTTAAAGCATCCACCGCTTCATTCTTTCTCCGGTCTATATGGTCAACTTGATAACCCTTGAAATGACCAGCCACTATATCCACCTCTCGTCGATATGCAGCCATGAGTGGGCCCTTAGAATCCCAAGTGCCAGACACCTGTTGAGCCACCAGGTCCGAGTCACCGAAGCACTTAACCCGGCTTAAGTTCATCCCTTTGGCCATCCGAAGACCGTGGAGTAAGGCCTCATACTCAGATGCATTGTTAGTGCAAGGGAACATTAAGCGAAGAACATAACAAAACTTGTCACCTCGTGGGGAAGTTAATATAACTCCAGCCCCCGAGCCCTCCAATTGCCTGGACCCATCAAAATGAATAGTCCAATAAGCATAGTCTGGCTTTTCCTCTGGTGCCTGCAACTCGGTCCAATCATTGATGAAATCCATGAGTGCTTGAGATTTGATCGTTGTGCGAGGTGCATATTTGAGTCCGTGAGGTCCAAGCTCAATAGCCCACTTAGCAATCCGGCCAGTTGCTTCTCTGTTTTGAATGATATCTCCCAGAGGGACTGAACTGACCACTGTGATAGGATGACCCTGAAAATAATGCTTGATCTTCCGGCTTGCCATAAACACCCCATACACCAGCTTCTGCCAATGCGGATACCTCTGCTTTGATTCGATAAGCACCTCACTGATATAATAAACTGGCCGTTGAACCTGATACTCCTTTCCAGCCTCCTTGTGCTCCGCAACAATAGCCACACTAACAGCCCGGGCATTAGCAGCCATATATAGCAGTAAAGGCTCTTTATCGACCGGAGCCGCAAGGACAGGCGGTTCAGCTAACTACCTCTTCAAATCTTCAAACGCTTTATCTGCTGCATCGCTCCAGGCAAAGTCATCTGTTTTCTTTAGCATCTGATATAAAGGGGTAGCCTTCTCCCCAAGAGGACTGATAAACCGGCTCAAAGCTGCAATCTGGCCCGCCAGACGCTGAACGTCGTTGATACACGCCGATTTAGCCAGAGAGGTGATAGCTGTAATCTTCTCCGGGTTAGCCTCAATGCCCCTGTTAGACACCAGGAAACCCAGGAGCTTGCCTGTCGGAACAACAAAGACACATTTGTCCGGATTAAGCATCATCTTATAAACCCGCAGGTTGTCAAAAGGTCCTCTCAAGTCATCTATCAATGTTTCCTCCTTCCTGAACTTTACCACAATATCATCCACATATGCATGAACATTGCGCCCAATCTGCTTATGAAAACAATTCTGGACGCAGCGCTGATAAGTCGCCTGGGCACTGTTGAGCCCAAAGGGCATAGAGACATAGCAGAAGGCACCAAAGGGAGTTATAAAAGTTGTCTTCTCCTGGTCCTTAACTGCCATTTTGATATAATGGTAACCAGAATAAGCATCCAGAAAACACAAACGGACACAACCTGCCGTAGCATCAATAATCTGATCAATACGAGGGAGGGCAAAGGGATCTGCTGGGCAAGCTTTGTTCAAATATGTGTAGTCCACACACATACGCCAAGTGCTGTTTTTTCTTAAGGACAAGTACCGGATTAGCCAGCCACTCTGGGTGCAAGACCTCCACGATAAACCCTGTGGCCAACAGCCGAGCTACCTCCTCACCAATAGCCTTACGCCTTTCTTCGTTGAAGTGGCGGAGAAACTACCTAACCGGTTTAAACTTAGGATCTATATTAAGGGTGTGCTCAGCGAGTTCCCTCGGTACACCTAGCATGTCAGAAGGCTTCCATGCAAAGATGTCCCAGTTCTCACGGATGAACTCGATGAGCGCGCTTTCCTATTTGGGATCCAGGTTAGCGCTGATGCTAAACTGCTTGGATGAATCGCCAGGAACAAAATCAACCATCTTAGTGTATGTAGCCGATTTAAACTTCAACGCCGGATCGTGCTCCGTAGTTGGTTTTTTCAAAGAAGTCATGTCGGCCGGATCAACCTTGTCTTTATAAAACTTCAGGTCCTCTGTGTCACAAACCAACTCAGCGTAAGCCGCATCACCCTCTTCACACTCCAAAGCGGTCTTCCTGCTCCCATGTACTATGATGGTACCCTTGTGACCCGGCATCTTAGGCTGTAAATAAACATAACATGGCCTCGCCATGAACTTAGCATAAGCCGGATGCCTGAACAGGGCATGATACGGACTCTTGATTTTCACCACCTCAAAAGTCAATGTTTCTGACCTTGAATCATGATCATCTATAAAAGCCACCTCTAGGGCTATCTTGCCCACTGGATACGCAGACTTACCGGGCACCACACCATGAAAAATGGTGTTCGATGGTTTAAGATTCTTATCTGTCAACCCCATACGGCGGAAGGTATCATAGTAAAGAATATTGATACTCCTTCCCCCATCCATAAGCACCTCGGTGAACTTATACCCCCCAACTTGAGGTGCCACCACTAAGGCCAGATGACCCGGATTATCAACCCGGGGTGGGTGATCCTCTCTACTCCATAAAATGGGCTGCTCAGACCAGCGCAGATACTGAGGCACTGCTGGTTCAACAGAATTTACTGCCCTCTTGTGATGAGGACATCAATACAATTGTTACACCCACAGCCCCTGCTGCTATACATACTGGACCAATTACTAGAGCTCGTGCACGCCAACTAAATTACCAGGTACTTTCGTTTCTTGGTAATGATTCTAATGTTCATGAGAATATGATGCTGCTTAAATTGGATACATTTGTTTTGCTTACAAATGAAGGGCCTAGCTTGGAGAAGGATGAACATTGGAGTAAGAACAAGCATGGAGATGATGGCATGCGCAAGGGGAACAAGAACGGAGTTACAAGTGATGATTTCAGGACTTTGAAGCCACCATAATGGGTGCATGAAGCCTTGGACGAAATATACAAGATGCCACTTCATAAATTTCGTCCTGAGGCTATTTTAGGTGCTGCGTCACCTTATTATTGGGCCAGGCCCATGTAATTTCGAAATACATAAGTATAGGCTATTTTAGGTGCTGCGTCACCTTATTATTGGGCCAGGCCGTATGTGTGGGGAAACAAGAGATAGGGTTGATTTGGGACCCCTCCACCAAGGGCCACGAAATTCCCCCTCTTCCTCCATATATACAGCCCTTAGGGCATCGTTTAGACTTTGGGTTTTGTTTAGATTAAAAGTTCGCCATTGCTGCAACTTCGCGTACTTCGTTTGTGTTCAACGACCAGACAAAGGCGTCACAGAACCCCACCTTGATCAATAAAGCTTTCATCTTATATTCGCAATATCCAGATTGCAATCTTAGTTTCTTGCTTGTTCTTCGTTTACTCACAGGAAACAGACCCTCGTGGTCAGGTTGATCGTGCTCCGGCGTGGTCAATAACCTCTCGGAGTTGGTTTAGCGATTGCTAAGGCGCGACGTCCTCGCACGTTCGTAGTCGGATCGTCAAAGTCGACTTCCACCAAAGCGATATCCATCATCTCATCGAAAGACGAGACACCTTTGCCTCTATCAAGTGGTATCAGATTTCCAGGTTGCTCGGTGAGATTTTACAGTTTTTCGTAGTTTAGATCGAGTCTGTTCTTCATACCTATAGTCCACGAAAAAGCCACAAAAAAATTAGGGTTAGTTCATCATATCCGAACCAATCTGAGCCTTTGCATAATCTTTTTAGGGTTTTGCTTTGTTGAATTTGCGGTTGCATCGTCGTGTCTAGTTGCTGGTCTTAGAGTCTAGTCCTTTAGAGTTTCGAGTTCTGGTCATAAGTTGTCACGCCGCCGCCGCACCATCATCATCACCCCTGCCATCTACCACCACCGCTTATCCGCCACCGCTTCGAATCCGTATCCATATACCACCACAGCTGTCATATACCACCACCGCTGCCCTCTACCACCATATATCCATCACCAATCCGAGTTCTTGTCATATTAGGTTTATTTTCGCGATCCATCTAGATTCCGATTCGTGTTTCCTTGCCGGAGTAGGTTTCGGAAAAAAAAAGAGTCCGGAAACCACGCTCCGTTTAGGCCCAAAATTTTTCGAAAACGCATTTTTCGAAAAAAATTCTGGCTATCCTATTTTTAGGTGTTTCTTAGTGTTTTGAGACAGGTGCCATTATAGGAAGTTTTTTTTGACCCGTTTCCAGTTTTTGGGTCCGGGCAGTCAAAAAAAAATTGGTCGAAAAAATTTCGTGCCCATCCTGTCAGTTTGAGCTAGGAAGAGTTTTGAGACACTCGCCATTATAGTGATTTTTCGCAAAAAAAAGCAGCGCAAAAAAAAAGAGCGCAAAAAAAAGAGCGAAAAAAAAATTCCAGAGTGTGCTTTTCCCTTGTTTACGTGCCGCGCCGTGATTTTGTTGGTGTTCTAGGCTCGCGTCTCTAGCACAGTCTAGCCTAGGACCAGCACAGTACCGTCGTTGAGCGTTTATTCAACTTTGCATCTCTGAATTGATTATTGCTGACCCTTTTTGCTACCATATTATAAGCCTTCCCAGCTCCACATACATCTACGTCGTGCGTTTGACTCTCCCTGGTAATCGCTCTATCCAAGCTTTGAGAGTTTTTGACTACAACGGTTGCCGATCACCGCCTGCTGCTGGGTAAGAACTGGTAAGAATTTGAGATTTGCTTGACGGATTTGTGACACCCACCACCACCTCTTGTTAGTAGTCTGTAGGATCATATTCTTGTGTGTTTCTATTGCTGCTAACCATGCCAGGATCACAAGCCGACGAGACTGACTAGGAGAACATGACGAATAAGGATTTGCATGATAAATTTCAGCAAATGATGAGTGAACAGGTGCAAGACGTGCTAAACAGATTTGAAGAGGCCATGGAGAAGATAGATGGCATGGAGAAGACGTTCAAAACAAAGCTCGATAACAAGTTTAATGAATTGCTCGCGCGTCTTCCACCACCACCACCCACTGCACCTAACGCACCTCTCCAACAACAACAACAACGACTACCTCCACGTCGCGAAATAGACCTCCGCCGAGCGAGCCGTGTTCCTCTTGCGTTTGGCCAAACTGTTGGTGCTGCTGTTGATACTTCTGTGGCTCCTGCTGCTGATGCGGAGGAGGATGATTATGTGGGAGATTACGAGGATGAGGTTGCTCAAAATCAGAACTACGTGCAACCACCAGCACCACCACCAGCAGGTCGACCTCAGGTATATATTCGTAATGGTAGGCCTGCACCACCACCTCAGGTACGAGATGATGTCCATATTCCTAAACTGAAATTGAATATTCCACCATTTGAGGGTAGATATGTTCCTGATATATATCTTACTTGGGAGTTAGAAACTGAATAACGTTTTACATGTTTACAATATCCCGAGGAGAGACAGGTTGCTGCTGCTGTTTGTGCTTTCACTAGTTTTGCATGTGTCTGGTGGTCTGAACATTGTAGATCATATCCTATTCCAACTACTTGGGCTGCTTTGAAAACCGCTATGCGTACGCGTTGGGTTCCACCATATTATCAACGTGAATTGCTTCAAAAATTGCAGCGTTTAAGACAAGGAAAAAATTCTGTAGAAGAATATTATCAGGAATTACAAACTGGCATGATTCGATGTGGTATTGTTGAGGAGAATGAAGCTATGCTTGCACGTTTTCTGGCTGGATTAAATAGAGAGATTCAGACCATTCTAGACTATAAGGAGTATACTAATATCACTCGTTTATTCCATCTTGCTTGTAAAGCTGAACGTGAAGTGCAGGATCGACAAGCATTGGGGCGAACTAACTTTTCTGCAGGCCGACCTTCATCTGGACACCGCGTGCATCTTCTACTTCAACTGCACCAGCACCTCAATCAGGTGCCTCCTACAGCCGTGATACAAGAAAACAGGAACAACCACCATTATCTGCCAAGAGCGCACCTGCCGGGCCTGCACAGAGTTCTTCTTCTTCCAGGGCATCAACAGGGCATACAAGTGATATTATTTGTCGTCGTTGTAAGGGAGGAGGTCATTATGCGAGAAAATGCAAATCTCCGAGTGTGATGATTGCTACCGAGGGTGGTGGATATGAGTCCGCTAGTGACTATGATGAGGAGACATTGGCTCTTACTACACGTGAAGAACATGGTGGAGATGATTCTGATCATGAGACGCAATACATGGCTCCTGAAGACGCTGACAGGTATGAATGTTTAGTTGCTCAACGTGTTTTGAGTGTGCAGGTCACACAAGCTGAGCAAAATCAGAGGCACAATTTGTTCCATACCAAGGGAGTTGTGAAGGAACGTTCTGTGCGCGTCATAATAGACGGAGGGAGCTGCAACAACTTGGCTAGCATGGAGATGGTGGAGAAGCTTTCTCTCACCACAAGACCACATCCACATCCTTACTACATCCAATGGTTCAACAACAGCGGCAAGGTTAAGGTAACACGTACTGTTCGTGTGCATTTTAGTATCTCTACATATGCTTATTATGTTGATTGTGATGTGGTACCTATGCAAGCATGTTCCTTATTACTTGGTAGACCATGGCAATTTGATAAAAATTCTGTACACCATGGTAGAAACAATCACTATACTCTTGTTCATAAGGATAAAAATATTACTTTGCTTCCTATGACTCCTGATTCCATTTTGAAAGATGATATTAATAGAGCTAATAAAGCAAAATAGGAGAAGAATAAGAGTGAAAATCAGATTGTGGCAAAAGAATTTGAGCAACAAATGAAGCCTAATAATAAACCATCTAGTGTTGCTTCTGAAATTGAATTGAAAAGTGCATGTTTATTTGCCACCAAATCTGATATTGATGAGCTAGATTTCAGCAAATCTGTTTGCTATGCTTTTGTGTGCAAAGAGGCATTATTTTCATTCGAGGACGTGCCTTCCTCTTTGCCTCCTGCTGTCACTAACATTTTGCAGGAGTTCGCTGACGTTTTTCCACAAGACGTGCCACCGGGATTACCGCCTATTCGAGGGATTGAGCATCAGATTGACTTAATTCCCGGTGCTTCACTGCCAAACCGTGCACCATACCGTACCAATCCAGAGGAGACGAAGGAGATTATGCGTCAAGTACAAGAGCTTCTCGACAAAGGTTATATACGCGAATCCCTTAGTCCTTGTGCTGTTCCTATTATTCTAGTGCCGATAAAGGATGGTACATCACGTATGTGTGTTGATTGTAGAGGCATTAATAATATTACTATTCGTTATCGTCATCCTATTCCTAGGCTAGATGATATGCTTGATGAATTGAGTGGCTCTACAATATTCTCCAAAGTTGATTTGCGTAGTGGCTACCATCAAATTCGTATGAAATTGGGAGATGAATGGAAAACAGCATTTAAAACTAAGTTTGGATTATATGAGTGGTTAGTCATGCCTTTTGGGTTAACTAATGCACCTAGTACTTTCATGAGATTAATGAAAGAAGTTTTACGTGCTTTCATTGGACGATTTGTGGTAGTTTACTTTGATGACATATTGATTTATAGCAGATCTTTGGAAGAACATTTGGAACATTTACGTGCTGTTTTTATTGCTCTACGTGATGCACGTTTGTTCGGTAACCTTGGGAAGTGCACCTTTTGCATCGACCGAGTATCTTTTCTTGGCTATGTTGTTACTCCACAGGGAATTGAAGTTGATAAAGCCAAGATTGAAGCTATTGAGAGTTGGCCGCAGCCCAAAACGGTCACACAAGTGAGGAGTTTTCTTGGCCTCGCTGGATTCTATAGGCGTTTTGTGAGAGATTTCAGCACCATTGCTGCACCTCTCAATGAGCTTACAAAGAAAGATGTGCCTTTTCTTTGGGGTACCGCACAGGAAGAAGCCTTCACGGTATTGAAAGATAAGTTGACACATGCTCCTTTACTCCAACTTCCTGATTTTAATAAGACTTTTGAGCTTGAATGTGATGCTAGTGGAATTGGATTAGGAGGTGTGTTATTACAAGATGGCAAACCTGTTGCATACTTTTCTGAAAAATTGAGTGGGCCTAGTCTGAATTATTCTACTTATGATAAAGAATTATATGCTCTTGTTCGGACTTTAGAAACATGGCAACATTATTTATGGCCCAAAGAATTTGTTATACATTCTGATCATGAATCTTTAAAACATATTAAAAGTCAAGCTAAACTGAATCGTAGACATGCTAAATGGGTTGAATTCATTGAGACTTTCCCTTATGTCATTAAACACAAGAAGGGAAAAGAAAATGTTATTGCTGATGCATTGTCTCGTCGCTATACTATGCTTTCACAACTTGACTTCAAAATATTTGGTTTGGAGACCATCAAATATCAATATGTGCATGATGCTGATTTTAAAGATGTAATGCAGAATTGTAAAGAAGGAAGAATGTGGAACAAGTTTGTTGTTAACGATGGATTTGTGTTTCGTGCTAACAAGCTATGCATTCCAGCTAGCTCCGTTCGTCTTTTGTTGTTGCAGGAGGCGCATGGAGGAGGATTAATGGGACACTTTGGCGTGAAGAAGACGGAGGACGTACTTGCTACACATTTCTTTTGGCCAAAGATGAGACGGGATGTTGAGCGTTTTATTGCTCGCTGCACTACATGTCAAAAAGCTAAGTCACGACTCAATCCTCATGGTTTATATATGCCTTTGCCTGTACCTGGTGTTCCTTGGGAGGATATATCTATGGACTTTGTTTTAGGTTTACCTCGAACAAAGAAGGGGAGGGATAGCATATTTGTTGTCGTGGATAGATTCTCAAAAATGGCACACTTTATACCATGTCATAAAAGCGATCATGCTGTTAATGTTGCTGATTTGTTCTTTCGTGAAATTATTCGCTTGCATGGTGTGCCAAATACTATTGTTTCAGATCGTGATACTAAATTTCTTAGCCACTTTTGGAGATGTTTATGGGCTAAGTTGGGGACTAAACTGCTTTTTAGTACTACTTGTCACCCCCAAACTGATGGACAAACTGAAGTAGTCAATAGAACGTTGTCTACTATGCTTAGGGCTGTTTTGAAGAATAATAAGAAAATGTGGGAGGAATGCTTGCCTCATATTGAATTTGCTTATAATCGTTCATTGCATTCTACTACTAAGATGTGCCCTTTTGAAGTTGTGTATGGTTTCCTACCTCATGCACCTATTGATTTGTTGCCTCTTCCATCTGCGGAGAAGGTTAATTTTGATGCTAAACAACGTGCTGAATTGATTTTAAAAATGCATGAGTTAACTAAGGAAAACATTGAGCGTATGAATGCTAAATATAAACTTGCTGGAGATAAGGGTAGAAAACATGTTGTGTTTGCACCTGGAGATCTTGTTTGGTTACATTTGCGTAAGGATAGATTTCCTGATTTGCGCAAATCAAAGTTAATGCCACGTGCTGATGGTCCCTTTAAGGTGTTAGAGAAAATAAATGATAATGCATATAAACTTGAGCTGCCTGCAGATTTTGGGGTTAGTCCCACTTTTAACATGGCAGATTTGAAGCCTTATTTGGGTGAGGAAGATGAACTTCCGTCGAGGACGACTTCATTTCAAGAAGGGGAGGATGATGAGGACATCAATACAATTGTTACACCCACAGCCCCTGCTGCTATACATACTAGACCAATTACTAGAGCTCGTGCACGCCAACTAAATTACCAGGTACTTTCGTTTCTTGGTAATGATTCTAATGTTCATGAGAATATGATGCTGCCTAAATTGGATACATTTGTTTTGCTTACAAATGAAGGGCCTAGCTTGGAGAAGGATGAACATTGGAGCAAGAACAAGCATGGAGATGATGGCATGCGCAAGGGGAACAAGAACGGAGTTACAAGTGATGATTTCAGGACTTTGAAGCCACCATAATGGGTGCATGAAGCCTTGGACGAAATATACAAGATGCCACTTCATAAATTTCGTCCCGAGGCTCTTTTAGGTGCTGTGTCACCTTATTATTGGGCCAGGCCCATGTAATTTCGAAATACATAAGTATAGGCTATTTTTAGAGTCCGTATGTGTGGGGAAACAAGAGATAGGGTTGATTTCGGACCCCTCCACCAAGGGCCACGAAATCCCCCCCTCTTCCTCCATATATACAGCCCTTAGGGCATCATTTAGACTTTGGGTTTTGTTTAGATTAAAAGTTCGCCATAGCTGCAACTTCGCGTACTTCGTTTGTGTTCAACGACCAGACAAAGGCGTCACAGAACCCCACCTTGATCAATAAAGCTTTCATCTTATATTCGCAATATCCAGATTGCAATCTTAGTTTCTTGCTTGTTCTTCGTTTGCTCGCAGGAAACAGACCCTCGTGGTCAGGTTGATCGTGCTCCGGCGTGGTCAATAACCTGTCGGAGTTGGTTTAGCGATTGCTAAGGCGCGACGTCCTCGCACGTTCGTAGTCGGATCGTCAAAGTCGACTTCCACCAAAGCGATATCCATCATCTCATCAAAAGACGGGACACCTTTGCCTCTATCATCTTGTGAAGCTTCTGATCGCGTTTACACAAGCTAGTGGTAAAGACATTATACTGCCCACTATTCAACTGCTTCGGATTGCTTTGATAACCCGACTGCTGCTGCTGCTGATTCCCCTGATGGTTATAACCTCCTTGATTGCCCTGGTTCCCTTGATGGCCATGTCCGGTTTGATTGCCTTGGAATCCTGAATTGGAGCTGCCACCTCCATAACCTGGCCCATGAAAACCGCCTCCTGAACCGCCAGGCAGGCCATTGTCATATTGAAACATATTGGAATTCTTAAACTCCCGCATAATGAAACAATCCTTCCAAAGATGTGAAGCTGGCCTTTCCTTCAATCCGTGCTTTGGACAAGGTTGATTTAACAGGCGCCCCAGATTGGGGCCTGACCCTCCGCCCCTCTGGGGCTGCTTACCCTTACGACGTTGATCGTTGTCCTGAGGGTTGTTGTTAGCCAAAAAGTGCAAACTATTGTCTGCCTTGCGCTTACCATTATTCCCATGACCTGCCGGATTATGCTGCTGCCCCTTGGTATTGTCGTTCTTTTTCCCTTTCCCCGGTTTGTCATCCTCAGACTCAGGGTCTTTGGTACTATCTGAATCAGCGTATTTCACCAAAGTAGCCATAAGGGTTGACATGTCATTGAAGTGACGCTTGAGCCTCCCTAGCTTCAATTTTAATGGCATAAACCGGTAGTTGCCCTCCAACACCAAAACTGTTGTATCTGCATTAATGCGGTCTGATGAATGCAAAATAGCTGAGACTCGCTTCACCCAATGCGTCGTAGACTCCCCCTCCTCTTGAACACAAGCGGCTAGGTCCACAATTGACATAGGCTGCTTACATGTATCTTTGAAATTCTGGATAAACCAGTGTTTTAACTCAGCCCATGGCCCGACAGAGTTAGCTGGTAAGCTCTTTAACCAAGTTCGAGTTGTCCCCTCCAACATCATGGTGAAGTATTTAGCACATACCGCTTCATCCACCTCTAGCATCTCGATCGCCATCTCATAACTTTCCACCCATGACTCCAGTTGTAAATCAGCGGTGTAATTGGGCACCTTACGAGGGCCTTTAAAATCCTTGGGCACTCGTACATTACGCAAAGCGGGGGTAAGACACGGCACCCCTAAAGAACTGAAGACCACGCCTAGCTCCACAAGGGTGGTAGGGAAAACCGGAGTGGGTTGACGAGCGCTGTGCAGAGCTGCTAACTCGGCTTCTCGACGTGCACGACCATGATCCACCACATCCTGCGCATTAGCACCACCACCTGCCGGGTTGTGCCCTCGCGGCGAGTTACGGTGACGTGCACTGCTTGATACAGCCGGTTCATCCTCAACGTGCCTGTGTAGCTCCGACTCGGACGGGGGGTGGAATGAATCCTCTCGCGACTATGCGAATAAGCATGCTGCTGGTTTAAAGCTGTTTGAAGGAGCTCTCTGGCCCATCGTGTCTCAATCTCCACTGGTGACTCGCCGTCAGTTGGGAGGGCTGCCAATCATGAAGCGGCGGTCATAATGTTATCCAACGGGTTGGAGTAATGACCTGGGGGCGTCGGAACATACTGCTGCACAACGTTGTTCTGACGAGGCGGGTTCATCATGCGCAGCTGAACCGGCGCTCCTGTTCCCGGCGCCTCCGTCTGGTTTACCACTGGCTGGTTACTGGTTCCAGCTCCTGGCGTGTTGAAGAGATTTCTTGGCTCATAACCCGGCGGGAGGTGCGACCGGTATCTCCTCCTCATGATCTCATCTAAGGCATTCTGGTCCAACCTAAGCCGGTAGGCCTGAGCTTCCAACTCGGCCTGTTCTGTAGCCATCCTGGCGTTCTCTGCAGCCAGGTCCGCTTTAGCCTGAGTTATCTGATCCTTCACCTTTGCGATCTTCTCATTGTGCTGACATCGGGCCGCAGCGTCCATCTCCGTGGCCATCAATGTTGCCAAAGCATCGAACAAATCAGACAAAACCTGAGCGGGAGGCAGTGCGGAGCCCCCTGCTCCTGCTGGCGTTGTTGTTGCTGAACCGGAGAACATCGCCGCAGCGGTAGAAGAGTGATGCGCTGGTTGTGTACCGGCCATGAAGACCATGACCTGGTTTGGCAGATCGAGGTGGTCCGGAATACTGTTGCCATCGTAACTCCCACTAATCCGGTCGTCCTGCAGCTGATACATCAACTCGGTCTCTCCGGTTGAAGACTCGTCATCAGAACGGACAATGGCTTCCCCGTCAGATGCCGGTCCATCCTTATATTCCGCTCCATGGATGACACCTACGAAAACATGCCTTGGTGCAGGCTGAACCGGGGTAGGGCTTGCACGCTGAGCCGTCTCGATGATGTCGGTGCAAGTGTCCGTCTCAGGGCCCAATTCGCCGATCTTGCCGATGAAGACGTGAATTCCGCCAAAGGGGACCCGGTACCCGTATTCAATTGAACCGGCCTTGGGACCCCATCCCGCAGCATTGATGTAGAGCTTGTCGCGACGACTCTTCGGCATCCGGCCCACAGTGTATCCCTTGAGTCCTTCGAAGCTGCCCTTCAAGAACTCGAAACCGTTGTGCGACGGCTCCACGGTGGGCGCCAGCTGTCGTGGGTTTGTCACGACAGATGTCCTCATGAAAGGACTTAGTCGTGGAGCCATCGCTATGGGTTAGCTTAAAGTGGTTAAACCGGACAAGGGACACGAGGGTTTTTATACTAGTTCGGCCCCTTCGATGAAGGTAAAAACCTACGTCTAGTTGTGTTGGTGTTGCTAGGGTTTCGATGACCAGGGAGCGAATCTGCTTTGCCTGGCTCTCGAGTTATTGTGTCTTGTCCCTAAACCACTGTCGGGTCGTCCCTTTATATACATAGGTTGACGCCCGCCAGTATACAGAGTCCCGAGGCCGGATCATAAACGTGTCCGGCTCGGTCTCTATCCTTCCTATCTTACAATGCAAGTTACATAATAGGTTCGGTTTACATCTACAGGCCTTAACTCGCCTTTGGGCCTTGGGCCTTTGTAAAGCGCCATCATTCTTACGTCTTCATAGGCTTCTAATCTTCATAAAGTTAATCCGGCTACTCCTGGCCAGTTTACGTCTAGTAGTAATATCCCCAACATGTTTCCTTGCCTAAGTAGGTTTTGGAAAAAAGAGTCCGGAGACCCCCCGGCAGTTTTTAGGCCAAAATTTCGACAGGCGAAAATATTTTTTCCCTATCCTGTTTTTAGGATTTTCTGAGTCTTTTGAGACACTCGCCATCATAGTGATTTTTTGTTGCACTTTTTCGTCATCGCTGCCCTGATTTCCGGAAAAAATTCTCAAAAAAGATTCCGTGCCTATCCTGTTAGTTTGACTTGGGAAGAGTTTTGAGACACTCGCCATTATAGTGTCTTTTGTAAAAAAAAAGTGCAAAACAAAAAAACAAAAAATCAGAGTGTGTTTTTCCCTTGTTTCCGTGCAGCGCCGTGATTTAGTTAGTGTTCTAGGCTCGCATCTCTAGGACGTTGATGAGGACTTCAATACCATTGTTACACCCACAACCCTTGTTGTTATACATACTGGACCAATTACTAGAGCTCGCACACGCCAATTGAATTACTAGGTACTTTCGTTTCTTGGTAAAGATTCTAATGTTCATGAGAATATGATGCTGCCTAATTTGGATACATTTCTTTTGCTTACAAATGAAGGGCCTAGCTTGGACAAGAAAGATGAACCTTGGATCTAGTTTAAGCATGGAGATGATGGCAAGCGCAAGGGGAACAAGAACGGGTTGCAAGTGATGATTCCAGGACTTTGAAGACACCATAATGAGTGCATGAATCCTTGCGCGAAATATACAAGATACCACTTCATAAATTCGTCCAGAGGCTATTCTAGGTGCTGTGTCACCTTATTATTGGGCCAGGCCCATAATTTCGAAATACTTGATTATAGGCTATTTTTAGAGTCCGTATGTGTGGGGAAACAAGAGTAGGGTTGGTTTCGGACCCCTCCTCCAAGGGCCACGAAATCCCCCCTCTTCCTCCATATATACAACCCTTCGGACTTCGTTTAGACATAGGGTTCTGTTTGGATTAAAAGTTCGCCATAGCTGCAACTTCACGTACTTCATTTGTGTTCATCGACCAGACCAAGACGTCACATAACCCAACTTGATCAATAAAGCTTTCCTCTTTTATTCGCAATATCCAAATTGTAGTTTCAGCTTCTTGCTTGTTCTTTGTTTGCTTGCAGGAAATAGACCCTCGTGGTCAGGTTGATTGTGCTTCGGCGTTGTCGGCGTTCTGTAAACAGGTGTCCCCAGACTTGCCTGCCTGCGGCCCACGGCGTGGCTCTGCGAGCGGGCCCGTACGGCCCATCTTCACCAGCAAGGACTCAAGACCCTCGCGAGGGGCCAAGACTCGCGAGGTGGACGACACAAGTCCTCCTCGGGAGCGGCTTCACCAGGCTGGCTCATGAGGGGCGGAGAGATCAAGGCCACGCAAACCTCGCGAGGTTCTGATGACGTGAGCCATGACGACCAAGGCCTCGCGGACGCCAGGTGAGCACCAGCGCGCACAATGTCCTTGTTTCCTCTTTGGTGCTAAGTAAGCAGGCGCAGGCACGGAGTACCGAGGCGTCAAGCAAAGGTTTCCATATCGGTGCAACAAGACCAAGACCAGCAGACGGTGAGATGGAGGTCACCGTGGAGCCCAAGATGGCATCACCACCAGAGCCTTTGGCAGGCGAAGACCACTTTTGTCAAGATAAGTTGTACTAGTTGTCCCCTTTCGAATTGGCTATTGTTGCTCCCTTCACGCTCAATATATGGGGAGAGGACCAGGGCCTCTACAAATAGGACTAGCCACCACCGTAGCTAGGGGGGTCGGTCGGTCGGATCAAGAGAGAGCAAAACAACCACAAGTTCACTGAGCACAAGAACACCCCTCCTCAGGAGGCTGTTCTTCCCCTTGTACTGTTCATCCTCAGCCCAAGACGCAATCCACCACCACACACTAGAGCAGGGTATTACGCCACAACGGTGGCCCAAACCAGTATAAATCTTGTGTCCCTTGTGTTACGAGTTCGTTGACTTAGCTTGTAAGATCTTAGCAAAGCTAGGACGTGGATCGGTAGGGGGAGATCTTCGCACGCACCCCAGTGTTTGAACCTTGAGGGTTTTGCCGGAACCCGTGATCCAACATTTGGCGCGCCAGATAGGGGGTGCACCAGAGTTTTCCTTCCGTCGATCTGCGCTCCGCCGCCACCTCGCTTCGCCCTCATGGCAGGCGCCTCGCTCCCTGCTCCGACGACCGGCGCCGACGGTGGGGCCAGGGGGCTCCTAGCCTTGTCCCCCACCCTGCAATAGGTGCAGTGGCCGCCCAAGTTCAAGCCGGAGATGCCACCGCGCTACGACGGCGCAGCGGACCCGACAACTTCCCTGCTGGCGTATGAGGAGGCCGTCCTTAAGGTCGGGGGCAACGACAAGGTCATTGCCAACTGGCTTCCCATGGCCCTCACTGGCGCACCATGCGCATGGCTGCTCAACCTCCCCGGATCCACTGGGGCATCCTGGGAGGAGTTGCGTGGCCTCTTCGTTGTGCGCCACGCAGAACCGGTGCCCCACACGGTTGCAGCCCTCCTCGGCGGCTCACAAGCACCACCCTCAGATCGTAACGTCAAGCCGTTCTTTCGCCAGGTCGGCGCTGCTTCCAAGTGCCCCGGGGCTCCGCCGAGCTGGGCCGCACCCGAGGCCGACCTCACCTTCGACTCAGGGGATCATCCCGCCTCAACCGTCGGCTCTGGTGCGCTCCCAATGCTTTGCACGCCCACCATCTGCCACGTTTCCATCACCAAGACGCTCATCGACGGCGGCGCTGCCTCAACATGCTCTCCGTCGAGGCCTTCAGCCTTCTTCACCTACCGCTCGAGTGGCTCCGTCCTAGCAAGCCTTTCTCAGGGGTTGGCAGAGGCTCTGCCTGCTCCCTGGGGCAGATCCGCGTCCCCGTCACCTTCGGCACGCGCGACAACTACCGCACCGAGCTCATCAACTTCGACATCTCCCACATCGGCCTCCCGTACAACACCATCCTCAGGTACCCGGCTCTGGCCCAGTTCATGGCAGCAACCCATCCGGCTTACAACCTCATGAAGATGCCGGGGAGCAAGGGTATCCTCACGATCAAGGGGGACGCCAAGGAAGCCTTGATGACGCTCAAGCTCGCCCTCAAGACCGCCGCAACAGCGCAGCCCTCCGACTCGGATGCCTCCAAGGCCGAGGGAGCCGCACCAACCAAGAGGAAGCAGTTTTTCACTCAGGACAAGGCAGAAAACAAGCGAGTGCCAGTCGAGGAGGACGGGTCCTCAGGGGCAACCTTTACCATAGGCGTCAACCTCGAGTCTGGTGATAGAGGCAAAGGTGTCCTATCTTTCGATGAGATGATGGATATCGCTTTGGTGGCAGTCGACTTTGACGATCCGACTACGAACGTGCGAGGACGTCGCGCCTTAGCAATCGCTAAACCAACTCCGAGAGGTTATTGACCACGCCGGAGCACGATCAACCTGACCACGAGGGTCTGTTTCCTGCGAGCAAACGAAGAACAAGCAAGAAACTAAGATTGCAATCTGGATATTGCGAATATAAGATGAAAGCTTTATTGATCAAGGTGGGGTTCTGTGACGCCTTTGTCTGGTCGTTGAACACAAACGAAGTACGCGAAGTTGCAGCTATGGCGAACTTTTAATCTAAACAAAACTCGAAGTCTAAACGATGCCCTAAGGGTTGTATATATGGAGGAAGAGGGGGGCGGGGAATTTCGTGGCCCTTGGTGGAGGGGTCCAAAATCAACCCTATCTCTTGTTCCCCCACACATACGTACTCTAAAAATAGCCTATACTTATGTATTTCGAAATTACATGGGCCTGGCCCAATAATAAGGTGACACAGCACCTAAAATAGCCTCGGGACGAAATTTATGAAGTGGCATCTTGTATATTTCGTCCAAGGCTTCATGCACCCATTATGGTGGCTTCAAAGTCCTGAAATCATCACTTGTAACTCTGTTCTTGTTCCCCTTGCGCATGCCATCATCTCCATGCTTGTTCTTGCTCCAATGTTCATCCTTCTCCAAGCTAGGCCCTTCATTTGTAAGCAAAACAAATGTATCCAATTTAGGCAGCATCATATTCTCATGAACATTAGAATCATTACTAAGAAACGAAAGTACCTGGTAATTTAGTTGGCGTGCACGAGCTCTAGTAATTGGTCCAGTATGTATAGCAGCAGGGGTGTGGGTGTAACAATTGTATTGATGTCCTCATCATCTGGTCAGGAGGAGGCGTTGGTGGAGTTCTTGCACGCGAACAAGGAAGTGTTCGCTTGGGAGCCCGATCAGCTGGCGGGGGTCCCAAGAGAGGTGATAGAGCACCACCTGAAGTTGTGCCCCAACGTACGCCCCGTGAAGTAGAAGGCGAGGCGGAAGTCCACGGAGTAGCAAGCTTTCATCGTCCAAGAAACCCGCAAGCTGGAGGCTGCGGGTGTCATTCGCGAGGTTCGGTACCCCGAGTGGCTGGCAAACCCCGTCGTCGTCCCCAAGAAAGGCGGGAAGGAGCGGGTGTGTGTTGAGTTCACCAACCTCAACAAGGCATGCCCCCAAGATCCGTTCCCGCTTCCACGCATCGACCAGATCGTTGACTCCACTGCCGAGCGCGACTTGCTGTGCTTCCTAGATGCGTTCTTAGGGTATCACCAAATCAAGATGGCAGTAGAAGATGGGGTATACTGCTACACTTGCATGCCTTTCGGACTGTGCAACACAGGCGCAACCTTCCAGTGGCTCATGCACATCGCCTTGGGTCGGCAGCTCGGGAGGAACGCTGAAGCCTACGTCGACGACATCGTGGTGAAGTCTCGGGAGGCGAGGACCTTGATCCAAGGCCTAGAGGAGACCTTTGAAAGCCTCCGCCAGGTGGACTTGTGGCTCAACCCGGAGAAGTGCGTATTTGCCGTCCCTTCCAGCAAGCTGCTGGGCTTCCTTGTGTCCCACAGGGGGATCGAGGCCAACCCAGAGAAGTTCAAGGCCATTGAAGACATGAGTCCACCGCAAACCCTCAAGGAAATGCAGAAGCTTGCTGGATGGGTGACTGCGTTGGGACGCTTTATTTCCAAGCTGGGAGAGCGTGCCCTGCCCTTCTTCAAGCTGATGAAGAAGAAGGGCCCGTTCGAGTGGACCCCGGAGGCCGACCGAGCATTTCAAGTCCTCAAGAGATACCTGACTAGCCCCCAAGTAATGGTGGCGACGCGGTCTCTCGAGCCCCTAGTGCTCTATTTTGCCGCCACTCCCTACTCCACCAGCGCAACTTTAGTGGCGGTTCGGGAAGAACACCAAGCCAAGGGTGCACCGCACCGCGCTACACCTCCAGCAGAGACGACGCAAGACTAGGAGGGCGCCACAAGGGCCGCCGCAACAATAGCAGAAGAGCAAGCTCAGCAGGGTGATGCTCCGAAACCCGAAAAGGCCTCAACAAGCGATCGAGCATTGGGGGCTTCGCCACCTCAGAAGGCACCAAAACTCCCGGAAGACGCAAGCCTCATCAACGCGCCTACCCTCGTTGAGCACCCGGTATACTTCCACAGCACGGTGTTGCGAGACGCAAGAGCATGGTACCCCATACCTCAGAAGCTCCTGCTCGCGCTCCTGGTGGCCTCACGAAAGCTGCGGCACTACTTTCAAGGCCACCCCATCAAAGTCATCTCGGCCTATGATAGAGGCGAGGGTCCCGATGTTTCGCTGAGATGGTGGCTATCGTTTTCTTTGGGAGTCGACTTTGACGATCCGACTACGAACGTGCAAGACATCGCGCCTTAGCAATCGCTAAACCAACTTCCGAGGGTTATTGACCACGCCGGAGCACGATCAACCTGACCACGAGGATCTGTTTCCTGCGAGCAAACGAAGAACAAGCAAGAAACTGAGATTGCAATCTGGATATTGCGAATATAAGATGAAAGCTTTATTGATCAAGGTGGGGTTCTGTGACGTCTTGGTCTGGTCGTTGGACACAAACGAAGTACGCGAAGTTGTAGCTATGGCGAACTTTTGATCTAAACAAAACCCAAAGTCTAAACGACGCCCTAAGGGCTGTATATATGGAGGAAGAGGGTGGAATTTCGTGGCCCTTGAGGGTGGGGTCCGAAACCAACCCTAACTCTTGTTTCCCCACACATACGGACTCTAAAAATAGCCTATACTTAAGTATTTCGAAATTACATGGGCCTGGCCCATTAATAAGGTGACGCAGCACCTAGAATAGCCTATGGACGAATATTATGAAGTGGCATCTTGTATATTTCGTCCAAGGCTTCATGCACTCCTTATGGCGGCTTTAAAGTCCTGAAATCATCACTTGTAACTCCGTTCTTGATCCCCTTGCGCATGCCATCAACTCCATGTGTGTTCTTGCTCCAATGTTCATCCTTCTCCAAGCTAGGCCCTTCATTTGTAAGCAAAACAAATGTATCCAATTTAGGCAGCATCATAATCTCATGAACATTAGAATCATTACCAAGAAATGAAAGTACCTGGTAATTTAATTGGCGTGCGCGAGCTCTAGTAATTGGTCCAGTATATGTAACAGTAGGGGCTGTGGGTGTAACAATGGTATTGATGTCCTCATCATCCTCCCCTTCTTGAAATGAAGTCGTCCTCGACGGAAGCGCATCTTCCTCACCCAAATAAGGCTTCAAATCTGCAATGTTAAAAGTGGGACTAACCCCAAAATCTACAGGTAGCTCAAGTTTATATGCATTATCATTTATTTTCTCTAACACCTTAAAAGGACCATCAGCACGTGGCATTAGCTTTGATTTGCGTAGATTAGGAAATCTATCTTTACGCAAATGTAACCAAACAAGATCTCCAGGCGCAAACACAACATGTTTTCTACCCTTATCTCCAGCAAGTTTATATTTAGCATTCATACGCTCAATGTTTTCCTTAGTTAACTCATGCATTTTTAAAATCAATTCAGAACGTTCTTTAGCATCAAAATTAACCTTCTCTGAAGATGGAAGAGGCAACAAATCAATAGGTGCACGAGGTAGGAAACCATACACAATTTCAAAAGGGCACATCTTAGTAGTAGAATGCAATGAACGATTATAAGCAAATTCAATATGAGGCAAGCATTCTTCCCACATTTTCTTATTATTCTTCAAAACAGCCCTAAGCAGAGTAGACAATGTTCTATTGACTACTTCAGTTTGTCCATCAGTTTGGGGGTGACAAGTAGTACTAAAAAGCAGTTTAGTCCCCAACTTAGCCCATAAACATCTCCAAAAGTGGCTAAGAAATTTAGTATCATGATCTGAAACAATAGTATTTGGCACACCATGCAAGCGAATAATTTCACGAAAGAACAAATCAGCAACATTAACAGCATCATCGCTTTTATGACATGGTATAAAGTGTGCCATTTTCGAGAATCTATCCACGACAACAAATATGCTATCCCTCCCCTTCTTTGTTCGAGGTAAACCTAAAACAAAGTCCATAGATATATCCTCCCAAGGAACACTAGGTACAGGCAAAGGCATATATAAACCATGAGGATTGAGTCGTGACTTAGCTTTTTGACATGTAGTGCATCGAGCAATAAAACGCTCAACATCCCGTCTCATCTTTGGCCAAAAAGAAATGTGTAGCAAGTACGTCCTCTGTCTTCTTCACGCCAAAGTGTCCCATTAATCCTCCTCCATGCGCCTCCTGCAACAACAAAAGACGAACGGAGCTAGCTGGAATGCATAGCTTGTTAGCACGAAACACAAATCCATCGTTAACGACAAACTTGTTCCACATTCTTCCTTCTTTACAATTCTGCATTACATCTTTAAAATCAGCATCATGCACATATTGATCTTTGATGGTCTCCAAACCAAATATTTTGAAGTCAAGTTGTGAAAGCATAGTATAGCGACGAGACAATGCATCAGCAATAACATTTTCTTTTCCCTTCTTGTGTTTAATGACATAAGGGAAAGTCTCAATGAATTCAACCCATTTAGCATGTCTACGATTCAGTTTAGCTTGACTTTTAATATGTTTCAAAGATTCATGATCAGAATGTATAACAAATTCTTTGGGCCATAAATAATGTTGCCATGTTTCTAAAGTCCGAACAAGAGCATATAATTCTTTATCATAGGTAGAATAATTCAGACTAGGCCCACTCAATTTTTCAGAAAAGTATGCAACAGATTTGCCATCTTGTAATAACACACCTCCTAATCCAATTCCACTAGCATCACATTCAAGCTCAAAAGTCTTATTAAAATCAGGAAGTAGGAGTAAAGGAGCATGTGTCAACTTATCTTTCAATACCGTGAAAGCTTCTTCCTGTGCAGTACCCCAAAGAAAAGGCACATCTTTCTTTGTAAGCTCATTGAGAGGTGCAGCAATGGTGCTGAAATCTCTCACAAAACGCCTATAGAATCCAGCGAGGCCAAGAAAACTCCTCACTTGTGTGACCGTTTTTGATGAGGACATCAATACAATTGTTACACCCACAGCCCCTGCTGCTATACATACTGGACCAATTACTAGAGCTCGTGCACGCCAACTAAATTACCAGGTACTTTCATTTCTTGGTAATGATTCTAATATTCATGAGAATATGATGCTGCCTAAATTGGATACATTTGTTTTGCTTACAAATGAAGGGCCTAGCTTGGAGAAGGATGAACATTGGAGCAAGAACAAGCATGGAGATGATGGCATGCGCAAGGGGAACAAGAACGGAGTTACAAGTGATGATTTCAGGACTTTGAAGCCACCATAATGGGTGCATGAAGCCTTGGACGAAATATACAAGATGCCACTTCATAAATTTCGTCCCGAGGCTATTTTAGGTGCTGCGTCACCTTATTATTGGGCCAGGCCCATGTAATTTCGAAATACATAACTATAGGCTATTTTTAGAGTCCGTATGTGTGGGGAAACAAGAGATAGGGTTGATTTCGGACCCCTCCACCAAGGGCCACGAAATTCCCCCCTCTTCCTCCATATATACAGCCCTTAGGGCATCGTTTAGACTTTGGGTTTTGTTTAGATTAAAAGTTCGCCATAGCTGCAACTTCGCGTACTTCGTTTGTGTTCAACGACCAGACAAAGGCGTCACAGAACCCCACCTTGATCAATAAAGCTTTCATCTTATATTCGCAATATCCAGATTGCAATCTCAGTTTCTTGCTTGTTCTTCGTTTGCTCGCAGGAAACAGACCCTCGTGGTCAGGTTGATCGTGCTCCGGCGTGGTCAATAACCTCTCGGAGTTGGTTTAGCGATTGCTAAGGCGCGACGTCCTCGCACGTTCGTAGTCGGATCGTCAAAGTCGACTTCCACCAAAGCGAAATCCACCATCTCATCGAAAGACGGGACACCTTTGCCTCTATCAACTTGTCACCCCCAAACTGATGGACAAACTGAAGTAGTCAATAGGACGTTGTCTACTATGCTTAGGGCTGTTTTGAAGAATAATAAGAAAATGTGGGAGGAATGCTTGCCTCATATTGAATTTGCTTATAATCGTTCATTGCATTCTACTACTAAGATGTGCCCTTTTGAAGTTGTGTATGGTTTCCTACCTCGTGCACCTATTGATTTGTTGCCTCTTCCATCTTCGGAGAAGGTTAATTTTGATGCTAAACAACGTGCTGAATTGATTTTAAAAATGCATGAGTTAACTAAGGAAAACATTGAGCGTATGAATGCTAAATATAAACTTGCTGGAGATAAGGGTAGAAAACATGTTGTGTTTGCACCTGGAGATCTTGTTTGGTTACATTTGCGTAAGGATAGATTTCCTGATTTGCGTAAATCAAAGTTAATGCCACGTGCTGATGGTCCCTTTAAGGTGTTAGAGAAAATAAATGATAATGCATATAAACTTGAGCTGCCTGCAGATTTTGGGGTTAGTCCCACTTTTAACATTGCAGATTTGAAGCCTTATTTGGGTGAGGAAGATGAACTTCCGTCGAGGACGACTTCATTTCAAGAAGGGGAGGATGATGAGGACATCAATACAATTGTTAAACCCACAGCCCCTGCTGCTATACATACTGGACCAATTACTAGAGCTCGTGCACGCCAACTAAATTACCAGGTACTTTCGTTTCTTGGTAATGATTCTAATGTTCATGAGAATATGATGCTGCCTAAATTGGATACATTTGTTTTGCTTACAAATGAAGGGCCTAGCTTGGAGAAGGATGAACATTGGAGCAAGAACAAGCATGGAGATGATGGCATGCGCAAGGGAAACAAGAACGGAGTTACAAGTGATGATTTCAGGACTTTGAAGCCACCATAATGGGTGCATGAAGCCTTGGACGAAATATACAAGATGCCACTTCATAAATTTCGTCCCGAGGCTATTTTAGGTGCTCCGTCACCTTATTATTGGGCCAGGCCCATGTAATTTCGAAATACATAAGTATAGGCTATTTTTAGAGTCCGTATGTGTGGGGAAACAAGAGATAGGGTTGATTTCGGACCCCTCCACCAAGGGCCACGAAATTCCCCCCTATTCCTCCATATATACAGCCCTTAGGGCATCGTTTAGACTTTGGGTTTTGTTTAGATTAAAAGTTCGCCATAGCTGCAACTTCGCGTACTTCGTTTGTGTTCAACGACCAGACAAAGGCGTCACAGAACCCCACCTTGATCAATAAAGCTTTCATCTTATATTCGCAATATCCAGATTGCAATCTCAGTTTCTTGCTTGTTCTTCGTTTGCTCGCAGGAAACAGACCCTCGTGGTCAGGTTGATCGTGCTCCGGCGTGGTCAATAACCTCTCGGAGTTGGTTTAGCGATTGCTAAGGCGCGACGTCCTCGCACGTTCGTAGTCGGATCGTCAAAGTCGACTTCCACCAAAGCGAAATCCACAATCTCATCGAAAGACGGGACACCTTTGCCTCTATCAAGTGGTATCAGATTTCCAGGTTGCTCGGTGAGATTTTACAGTATTTCGTAGTTTAGATCGAGTCTGTTCTTCATACCTACAGTCCACGAAAAAGCCACAAAAACAATTAGGGTTAGTTCATCATATCCGAACCAATCTGAGCCTTTGCATAATCTTTTTAGGGTTTTGCTTTGTTGAATTTGCGGTTGCATCGTCGTGTCTAGTTGCTGGTCTTAGAGTCTAGTCTTTTAGAGTTTCGAGTTCTGGTCATAAGTTGTCACGCCGCCGCCACACCATCATCATCGCCCCTGCCATATACCACCACCGCACCGAATCTGTATCCATATACCACCACCAATCCGTGTCCATATACCACCACCGATCCATATCCATATACTACCACCGCTACCACCACCGCTGCCATATACCACCACCATATATCCACCACCAATCCGAGTTCTTTGCTTATTAGGTTTGTTTTCGGGATCCCTCTAGATTCCGATTCGTGTTTCCTTGCCGGCGTAGGTTTCGAAAAAAAAAAGAGTCGGGTAGCCACGCTCCGTTTAGGCCCAAAAAATTTCGAAAACGCATTTTTCGAAAAAATTTCTGGCTATCCTATTTTTAGGTGTTTCTCAGTGTTTTGAGACAGGTGCCATTATAGGAAGTTTTTTTTGACCCGTTTCCAGTTTTTGGGTCCGGGCAGTCAAAAAAATAAAAATTGGTCGAAAAAATTTCGTGCCCATCCTGTCAGTTTGAGCTAGGAAGAGTTTTGAGACACTCGCCATTATTGTGATTTTTCGCAAAAAAAAAACAGCGCAAAAAAAAAGAGCGCAAAAAAAAAAGAGCGAAAAAAAAATTCAGAGTGTGCTTTTCCCTTGTTTACGTGCCGCGCCGTGATTTTGTTGTTGTTCTAGGCTCGCGTCTCTAGCACAGTCTAGCCTAGGACGAGCACAGTACCGTCGTTGAGCGTTTATTCAACTTTGCATCTCTGAATTGATTATTGCTGACCCTTTTTGCTATCATATTATAAGCCTTCCCAGCTCCACATACATCTACGTCGTGCGTTTGACTCTCCCTGGTAATCGCTCTATCCAAGCTTTGAGAGTTTTTGACTACAACGGTTGCCGATCACCGCCTGCTGCTGGGTAAGAACTGGTAAGAATTTGAGATTTGCTTGACGGATTTGTGACACCCACCACCACCACTTGTTCGTAGTCTGTAGGATCATATTCTTGTGTGTTTCTATTGCTGCTAACCATGCCAGGATCACAAGCCGACGAGATTGACTGGGAGAATTTATCGAACAAGGAGCTTCATGATAAGTTTCAGCAAATGATGACTGAACAGGTGCAAGATGTGCTGAACAATTTTGAAGAGGCCATGGAGAAGATCACTGGCCTTGAGAAGACGTTCGAAACAAAGCTCGATAACAAGTTTAATGAATTGCTCGTGCGTCTTCCACCACCACCACCCGCTGCACCTAACGCACCTCTCCAACAACAACAACAACGACTACCTCCACGTCGCGAAGCATACCTCCGCCGAGCAAGCCGTGTTCCTCTTGCGTTTGGCCAAACTGTTGGTGCTGCTGTTGATACTTCTGTGGCTCCTGCTGCTGATGCGGAGGAGGATGATTATGTGGGAGATTATGAGGATGAGGTTGATCAAAATCAACACTACGTGCAGCCACCTGTACCACCACCAGCAGGTCGACCTCGGGTATATATTCGTAATGGTAGGCCTGCACCACCACCTCAGGTACGAGATGATGTCCATATTCCTAAACTGAAATTGAATATTCCACCATTTGAGGGTAGATATGTTCCTGATATATATCTTACTTGGGAGTTAGAAACTGAACAACGATTTACATGTTTACAATATCCTGAGGAGAGACGAGTTGCTGCTGCTGTTTGTGCTTTCACTAGTTTTGCATATGTATGGTGGTCTGAACATTGTAGATTATATCCTATTCCAACTGCTTGGGCTGCTTTGAAAACTGCTATGCGTGCGCGTTGGGTTCCACCATATTATCAACGTGACTTGCTTCAAAAATTGCAGCATTTAAGACAAGGAAAAAATTCTGTAGAAGAATATTATCAGGAATTACAAACCGGCATGATTAGATGTGGTATTGTTGAGGAGAATGAAGCTATGCTTGCACGTTTTCTGGGTGGATTAAATAGAGAGATTCAGACCATTTTAGACTATAAGGAGTATACTAATATCACTCGTTTATTCCATCTTGCTTGTAAAGCTGAACGTGAAGTGCAGGATCGACAAGCATTGGGGCGAACTAACTTTTCTGCAGGCCGACCTTCCTCATGGACACCACGTTCATCTTCTACTTCAACTGCACCAGCACCTCCATCCGGTGCCACCTCCAGCCGTGATACAAGAAAACAGGCACAACCACCATTATCTGCCAAGAGCGCACCTGCGGGGCCTGCACAGCGTTCTTCTTCTTCCATGGCATCAACAGGGCACACAAGTGATATTATTTGTCGTCGTTGTAAGGGAGGAGGTCATTATGCGAGGGAATGCAAATCTCCGCGTGTGATGATTGCTACCGCGGATGGTGGATATGAGTCCGCTAGTGACTATGATGAGGAGACTTTGGCTCTTATTACACGTGAAGAACATGGTGGAGATGATTCTGATAATGAGACGCAATACATGGCTCCTGAAGACGCTGACAGGTATGAATGTTTAGTTGCTCAACGTGTTTTGAGTGTGCAGGTCACACAAGCTGAGCAAAATCAGAGGCACAATTTGTTCCATACCAAGGGAGTTGTGAAGGAACGTTCTGTGCGCGTCATCATAGACGGAGGGAGCTGCAACAACTTGGCTAGCATGGAGATGGTGGAGAAGCTTTCTCTCACCACAAGACCACATCCACATCCTTACTACATCCAATGGTTCAACAACAGCGGCAAGGTTAAGGTAACACGTACTGTTCGTGTGCATTTTAGTATCTCTACATATGCTGATTATGTTGATTGTGATGTGGTACCTATGCAAGCATGTTCCTTATTACTTGGTAGACCATGGCAATTTGATAAAAAAATTGTACACCATGGTAGAAACAATCACTACACTCTTGTTCATAAGGATAAAAATATTACTTTGCTTCCTATGACTCCTGATTCCATTTTGAAAGATGATATTAATAGAGCTAATAAAGCACAACAGGAGAAGAATAAGAGTGAAAATCAGATGGTGGCAAAAGAATTTGAGCAACAAATGAAGCCTAATAATAAACCATCTAGTGTTGTTTCTGAAATTAAATTGAAAAGTGCATGTTTATTTGCCACCAAATCTGATATTGATGAGCTAGATTTCAGCAAATCTGTTTGCTATGCTTTTGTGTGCAAAGAGGCATTATTTTCATTCGAGGACGTGCCTTCCTCTTTGCCTCCTGCTGTCACTAACATTTTGCAGGAGTTCGCTGACGTTTTTCCACAAGACGTGCCACCGGGATTACCGCCTATTCGAGGGATTGAGCATCAGATTGACTTAATTCCCGGTGCTTCACTGCCAAACAGTGCACCATACCGTACCAATCCAGAGGAGACGAAGGAGATTATGCGTCAAGTACAAGAGCTTCTCGACAAAGGTTATATACGCGAATCCCTTAGTCCTTGTGCTGTTCCTATTATTCTAGTGCCGAAAAAGGATGGTACATCACGTATGTGTGTTGATTGTAGAGGCATTAATAATATTACTATTCGTTATCGTCATCCTATTCCTAGGCTAGATGATATGCTTGATGAATTGAGTGGCTCTACAATTTTCTCCAAAGTTGATTTGCGTAGTGGCTACCATCAAATTCGTATGAAATTGGGAGATGAATGGAAAATAGCATTTAAAACTAAGTTTGGATTATATGAGTGGTTAGTCATGCCTTCTGGGTTAACTAATGCACCTAGTACTTTCATGAGATTAATGAACGAAGTTTTACGTGCTTTCATTGGACGATTTGTGGTAGTTTACTTTGATGACATATTGATTTATAGCAGATCTTTGGAAGAACATTTGGAACATTTACGTGCTGTTTTTATTGCTCTACGTGATGCACGTTTGTTTGGTAACCTTGGGAAGTGCACCTTTTGCACCGACCGAGTATCTTTTCTTGGCTATGTTGTTACTCCACAGGGAATTGAAGTTGATAAAGCCAAGATTGAAGCTATTGAGAGTTGGCCGCAGCCCAAAACGGTCACACAAGTGAGGAGTTTTCTTGGCCTCGCTGGATTCTATAGGCGTTTTGTGAGAGATTTCAGCACCATTGCTGCACCTCTCAATGAGCTTACAAAGAAAGATGTGCCTTTTCTTTGGGGTACCGCACAGGAAGAAGCCTTCACGGTATTGAAAGATAAGTTGACACATGCTCCTTTTGATGAGGACATCAATACAATTGTTACACCCACAGCCCCTGCTGCTATACATACTGGACCAATTACTAGAGCTCGTGCACGCCAACTAAATTACCAGGTACTTTCGTTTCTTGGTAATGATTCTAATGTTCATGAGAATATGATGCTGCCTAAATTGGATACATTTGTTTTGCTTACAAATGAAGGGCCTAGCTTGGAGAAGGATGAACATTGGAGCAAGAACAAGCATGGAGATGATGGCATGCGCAAGGGGAACAAGAACGGAGTTACAAGTGATGATTTCCGGACTTTGAAGCCACCATAATGGGTGCATGAAGCCTTGGACGAAATATACAAGATGCCACTTCATAAATTTCGTCCCGAGGCTATTTTAGGTGCTGCGTCACCTTATTATTGGGCCAGGCCCATGTAATTTCGAAATACATAAGTATAGGCTATTTTTAGAGTCCGTATGTGTGGGGAAACAAGAGATAGGGTTGATTTCGGACCCCTCCACCAAGGGCCACGAAATTCCCCCCTATTCCTCCATATATACAGCCCTTAGGGCATCGTTTAGACTTTGGGTTTTGTTTAGATTAAAAGTTCGCCATAGCTGCAACTTCGCGTACTTCGTTTGTGTTCAACGACCAGACAAAGGCGTCACAGAACCCCACCTTGATCAATAAAGCTTTCATCTTATATTCGCAATATCCAGATTGCAATCTCAGTTTCTTGCTTGTTCTTCGTTTGCTCGCAGGAAACAGACCCTCGTGGTCGGGTTGATCGTGCTCCGGCGTGGTCAATAACCTCTCGGAGTTGGTTTAGCGATTGCTAAGGCGCGACGTCCTCGCACGTTCGTAGTCGGATCGTCAAAGTCGACTTCCACCAAAGCGAAATCCACAATCTCATCGAAAGACGGGACACCTTTGCCTCTATTAGTACCTGGTAATTTAATTGGCGTGCGCGAGCTCTAGTAATTGGTCCAGTATATGTAACAGTAGGGGCTGTGGGTGTAACAATGGTATTGATGTCCTCATCATCCTCCCCTTCTTGAAATGAAGTCGTCCTCGACGGAAGCGCATCTTACTCACCCAAATAAGGCTTCAAATCTGCAATGTTAAAAGTGGGACTAACCCCAAAATCTACAGGTAGCTCAAGTTTATATGCATTATCATTTATTTTCTCTAACACCTTAAAAGGACCATCAGCACGTGGCATTAGCTTTGATTTGCGCAGATTAGGAAATCTATCTTTACGCAAATGTAACCAAACAAGATCTCCAGGCGCAAACACAACATGTTTTCTACCCTTATCTCTAGCAAGTTTATATTTAGCATTCATACGCTCAATGTTTTCCTTAGTTAACTCATGCATTTTTAAAATCAATTCAGAACGTTCTTTAGCATCAAAATTAACCTTCTCTGAAGATGGAAGAGGCAACAAATCAATAGGTGCACGAGGTAGGAAACCATACACAATTTCAAAAGGGCACATCTTAGTAGTAGAATGGAATGAACGATTATAAGCAAATTCAATATGAGGCAAGCATTCTTCCCACATTTTCTTGTTATTCTTCAAAATAGCCCTAAGCATAGTAGACAATGTTCTATTGACTACTTCATTTTGTCCATCAGTTTGGGGGTGACAAGTAGTACTAAAATGCAGCTTAGTCCCCAACTTAGCCCATAAACATCTCCAAAAGTGGCTAAGAAATTTAGTATCACGTTCTGAAACAATAGTATTTGGCACACCATGTAAGCGAATAATTTCACGAAAGAACAAATCAGCAACATTAACAGCATCATCGCTTTTATGACATGGTATAAAGTGTGCCATTTTTGAGAACCTATCCACGACAACAAATATGCTATCCCTCCCCTTCTTTGTTCGAGGTAAACCTAAAACAAATTCCATAGATATATCCTCCCAAGGAACACTAGGTACAGGCAAAGGCATATATAAACCATGAGGATTGAGTCGTGACTTAGCTCTTTGACATGTAGTGCAGCGAGCAACAAAACGCTCAACATCCCGTCTCATCTTTGGCCAAAAGAAATGTGTAGCAAGTATATCCTCCGTCTTCTTGACGCCAAAGTGTCCCATTAATCCTCCTCCATGCACCTCCTGCAACAACAAAAGACGAACGGAGCTAGCTGGAATGCATAGCTTGTTAGCACGAAACACAAATCCATCGTTAAGAATGAACTTGTTCCAAGTTCTCCCTTCCTTACAATTTTGCAATACATCTTTAAATTCAGCATCCTGAACATATTGATCTTTGATGGTCTCCGAACCAAATATTTTAAAGTCAAGTTGTGAAAGCATAGTATAACGACGAGACAAGGCATCAGCAATAACATTTTCTTTACCCTTCTTGTGTTTAATGACATAAGGGAAACTCTCAATGAATTCAACCCATTTAGCATGTCTACGGTTCAGTTTTGCTTGACTTTTAATGTGTTTCAAAGATTCATGATCAGAATGTATAACAAATTCCTTGGGCCATTAATAATGTTGCCATGTTTCTAAGGTCCGAACAAGAGCATATAATTCTTTATCATAAGTAGAATAGTTCAGACTAGGCCCACTCAATTTTTCAGAAAAGTATTCAACAGGTTTTCCATCTTGTAATAACACACCTCCTAATCCAATTCCACTAGCATCACATTCAAGCTCAAAAGTCTTATTGAAATTAGGAAGTTGGAGTAAAGGAGCATGTGTCAACTTATCTTTCAATACCGTGAAGGCTTCTTCCTGTGCGATACCCCAAACAAAAGGCACATCCTTCTTTGTAAGCTCGTTGAGAGGTGCAGCAATGGTGCTGAAATCTCTCACAAAACGCCTATAGAAACCAGCGAGGCCAAGGAAACTCCTCACTTGTTGATAGAGGCAAAGGTGTCCCGTCTTTCGATGAGATGGTGGATTTCGCTTTGGTGGAAGTCGACTTTGACGATCCGACTACGAACGTGCGAGGACGTCGCGCCTTAGCAATCGCTAAACCAACTCCGAGAGGTTATTGACCACGCTGGAGCACGATCAACCTGACCACGAGGGTCTGTTTCCTGCGAGCAAACGAAGAACAAGCAAGAAACTAAGATTGCAATCTGGATATTGCGAATATAAGATGAAAGCTTTATTGATCAAGGTGGGGTTCTGTGACGCCTTTGTCTGGTCGTTGAACACAAACGAAGTACGCGAAGTTGCAGCTATGGCGAACTTTTAATCTAAACAAAACCCAAAGTCTAAACGATGCCCTAAGGGCTGTATATATGGAGGAAGAGGGGGAGAATTTCGTGGCCCTTGGTGGAGGGGTCCGAAATCAACCCTATCTCTTGTTTCCCCACACATACGGACTCTAAAAATAGCTATACTTATGTATTTCGAAATTACATGGGCCTGGCCCAATAATAAGGTGACGCAGCACCTAAAATAGCCTCGGGACGAAATTTATGAAGTGGCGTCTTGTATATTTCGTCCAAGGCTTCATGCACCCATTATGGTGGCTTCAAAGTCCTGAAATCATCACTTGTAACTCCGTTCTTGTTTCCCTTGCGCATGCCATCATCTCCATGCTTGTTCTTGCTCCAATGTTCATCCTTCTCCAAGCTAGGCCCTTCATTTGTAAGCAAAACAAATGTATCCAATTTAGGCAGCATCATATTCTCATGAACATTAGAATCATTACCAAGAAACGAAAGTACCTGGTAATTTAGTTGGCGTGCACGAGCTCTAGTAATTGGTCCAGTATGTATAGCAGCAGGGGCTGTGGGTGTAACAATTGTATTGATGTCCTCATCACCATCAAATATCAATATGTGCATGATGCTGATTTTAAAGATGTAATGCAGAATTGTAAAGAAGGAAGAATGTGGAACAAGTTTGTCGTTAACGATGGATTTGTGTTTCGTGCTAACAAGCTATGCATTCCAGCTAGCTCCGTTCGTCTTTTGTTGTTGCAGGAGGCGCATGGAGGAGGATTAATGGGACACTTTGGCGTGAAGAAGACGGAGGACGTACTTGCTACACATTTCTTTTGGCCAAAGATGAGACGGGATGTTGAGCGTTTTATTGCTCGATGCACTACATGTCAAAAAGCTAAGTCACGACTCAATCCTCATGGTTTATATATGCCTTTGCCTGTACCTAGTGTTCCTTGGGAGGATATATCTATGGACTTTGTTTTAGGTTTACCTCGAACAAAGAAGGGGAGGGATAGCATATTTGTTGTCGTGGATAGATTCTCGAAAATGGCACACTTTATACCATGTCATAAAAGCGATGATGCTGTTAATCTTGCTGATTTGTTCTTTCGTGAAATTATTCGCTTGCATGGTGTGCCAAATACTATTGTTTCAGATCGTGATACTAAATTTCTTAGCCACTTTTGGAGATGTTTATGGGCTAAGTTGGGGACTAAACTGCTTTTTAGTACTACTTGTCACCCCCAAACTGATGGACAAACTGAAGTAGTCAATAGAACGTTGTCTACTATGCTTAGGGCTGTTTTGAAGAATAATAAGAAAATGTGGGAGGAATGCTTGCCTCATATTGAATTTGCTTATAATCATTCAATGCATTCTACTACTAAGATGTGCCCTTTTGAAGTTGTGTATGGTTTCCTACCTCGTGCACCTATTGATTTGTTGCCTCTTCCATCTTCGGAGAAGGTTAATTTTGATGCTAAACAACGTGCTGAATTGATTTTAAAAATGCATGAGTTAACTAAGGAAAACATTGAGCGCATGAATGCTAAATATAAACTTGCTGGAGATAAGGGTAGAAAACATGTTGTGTTTGCACCTGGAGATCTTGTTTGGTTACATTTGCGTAAGGATAGATTTCCTGATTTGCGCAAATCAAAGTTAATGCCACGTGCTGATGGTCCCTTTAAGGTGTTAGAGAAAATAAATGATAATGCATATAAACTTGAGCTGCCTGCAGATTTTGGGGTTAGTCCCACTTTTAACATTGCAGATTTGAAGCCTTATTTGGGTGAGGAAGATGAACTTCCGTCGAGGACGACTTCATTTCAAGAAGGGGAGGATGATGAGGACATCAATACAATTGTTAAACCCACAGCCCCTGCTGCTATACATACTGGACCAATTACTAGAGCTCGTGCACGCCAACTATATTACCAGGTACTTTCGTTTCTTGGTAATGATTCTAATGTTCATGAGAATATGATGCTGCCTAAATTGGATACATTTGTTTTGCTTACAAATGAAGGGCCTAGCTTGGAGAAGGATGAACATTGGAGCAAGAACAAGCATGGAGATGATGGCATGCGCAAGGGAAACAAGAACGGAGTTACAAGTGATGATTTCAGGACTTTGAAGCCACCATAATGGGTGCATGAAGCCTTGGACGAAATATACAAGATGCCACTTCATAAATTTCGTCCCGAGGCTATTTTAGGTGCTGCGTCACCTTATTATTGGGCCAGGCCCATGTAATTTCGAAATACATAAGTATAGGCTATTTTTAGAGTCCGTATGTGTGGGGAAACAAGAGATAGGGTTGATTTCGGACCCCTCCACCAAGGGCCACGAAATTCCCCCCTCTTCCTCCATATATACAGCCCTTAGGGCGTCGTTTAGACTTTGGGGTTTTGTTTAGATTAAAAGTTCGCCATAGCTGCAACTTCGCGTACTTCGTTTGTGTTCAACGACCAGACAAAGGCGTCACAGAACCCCACCTTGATCAATAAAGCTTTCATCTTATATTCGCAATATCCAGATTGCAATCTCAGTTTCTTGCTTGTTCTTCGTTTGCTCGCAGGAAACAGACCCTCGTGGTCAGGTTGATCGTGCTCCGGCGTGGTCAATAACCTCTCGGAGTTGGTTTAGCGATTGCTAAGGCGCGACGTCCTCGCACGTTCGTAGTCGGATCGTCAAAGTCGACTTCCACCAAAGCGATATCCATCATCTCATCGAAAGACGGGACACCTTTGCCTCTATCAGGAGCCGACCGATACTGGGTCGATGGTTGCCGCAGCAGAACGCCGCGGACACATGCACGAAAATGCGTCGCACCGCGGACGGGGAGCGCATCTACGTCGAGTGGAGCCTCCTGGAGCCATGCGGAGTCGTCGGCGATGAAGACGAGAGCGCCGAGACGGATCTCTTGACCCTCGACCAAAATTCCAGCAGACACCATGATGAAAGTACTCGGAAGAATCGCAACTTCTCCACAAAATCGCTAAAACACCTGCCCCAAGGTGGGCGCCAACTGTCGTGGTTCTAAGCCTGACAGTAGAGTGGGGGGTAGGTATGGAGAGGCAAGGTCCTAGCTATGGAGAGGTTGTAAGCACAAAGGATGTACGAGTTCAGGCCCTTCTCGGAAGAAGTAACAGCCCTACGTCTCGGAGCCCGGAGGCGGTCGAGTGGATTATGAATGTATGGATTACAAGGTGCCGAACCCCTCTGCCTGCGGAGGGGGGTGGCTTATATAGAGTGCGCCAGGACCCCAGCCAGTCCACGTAGGAGAAGGTTTAAGGTGAGTTAAGTCTGGGGCGTTACTGGTAACGCCCCACATAAAGTGCCTTTACTATCATAAAGTCTACTTAATTACAGGCCGTTGCGGTGCAGAGTGCCTCTTGACCTCCTGGTGGTCGAGTGAGTCTCCATGGTCGAGTCCTTCAGGCCAGTCGAGTGAGTCCTCGTTGGTCGACTGGAAGGCGACCTCTTCTAGGGATGTCCTAGGGTAAGTTACTTGGAACAGGTCCATGACCCTACCTTAGGTACATAACCCCATCACCCACTACTTTGATCACACCACCTATTTTAGAGGACTACATTGATAATTTGACTTTGCCATGTGATCAAACAACTGAAATACCAACAATTTTGAGTGCACCCATTGAATTAACTATTGATGCAAAAGAACCAATGTTTAATCATTTTGATATGACCTCTAATCTTGGTGATGATTCTGTGTTGAATGACTTATTGCATGTTTGCTTATTTAAGCATGTTGTAGCATGTAAATTTGATGCAAGTAAGGTTTATTCACCAATGTTGGGATGGTTTAATGATGAACATTGTCAATCTTTTGAAATGAATAAGAGCTTCACTTATATGTGCAAACTGAGTTGCAATATTTTCATGCCTTCTACTTCTTGTGCTAATTTTTTGGCTTTAGATTTTATGAACTATGCAAGTTACTCCTCTATTCATGTGTCATATATGCAAAAATCAAGGGAAGTAAAAATGGATGACATATACATATACAACATGTACACCTTGTCTCTTTTGTTAGCCACATTTCAGATTAAGCAACGCCGAGGACGGCTTTATTTTCAAGAAGGGGAGGATGATGAGGACATGACCACCTTGGATATGACCAAAAATATTGCATATATGCATATTTGTCAGGTGATTTCTAGTGCAAACTATTCAATAATCTATTTATGTTATCGAGAACAAAAATACTTCACACACTTTTGTGTTTTGTCTAATTGCAGATGTATGGGACATTTGTACAATCCACATATGAAGATAAGGAAGAAAGAGATGTTTATTTGCTGTCCAAAAAGTTCTCTCACGTCACTTTTGGCCCAAGAGAAGATAGAGTCCAAGTCTCTCACGTTCTGGATTCAGATTCGGACTGCACAGACATACCTGACTCAAAACGCACACAAGTTTTTCATACGGACTCCAAATTGGGTGATTCTTTTTTTGTTGGAAACTAGATTTCGTGCACTTTCCAACCCAATTGGAATCACCTTCAAATTCGTCCGGAGCGTTGAGTTGTGGACGAAACAATCTGATGCTGCAGCAGAATCCGAGTCAAACTACAAGTCCAAAGGTGTTACATCACCTCCACTTGGGCCCATTGGCCTTGTACGACCTAGATTTAGTTTTAGGCTGCCTTGGGACGTCCTCCCACCTCCTTGGCCGCCACCCCTTGCTCCTATATAAGTAGATCCATCTAGTAGCTTTTCCATGGGATTTGTTTAGTTAAAAGTTAGCCATTGCAACTTCGTGTACTTCGTTTGTGTCCAACGACCAGACCAAGACCGCTTACGGATCCCCACCTTTATCAATACTTCATATATACTCGCAATATTCAGATTGCTTTTATCATATTCTTGCTTGTTCTTCGATTGCTTGCAGGAATAGACCTTCGTGGTCAGGTTGATTGTGCTCCGGCGTGGTCAATAACCTCTCGGAGTTGGTTTAGCGATTGCTAAGGCGCAACGTCGTGCACGTTTGTAGTCGGATCGTCAAAGTCGTCTCCACCAAATCGATAGTTATCATCTCATCGAAAGATCGGGACACCCCGCTTCTATCACTTGTGATCCTGGCATGGTTAGCAGCAATAGAAACACACAAGAATATGATCCTACAGACTACTAAGAAGTGGTGGTGGTGTATCACAAATCCGTCAAGCAAATCTCAAATTCTTACCAGTTCTTACCCAGCAGCAGGCGGTGATCGGCAACCGTTGTAGTCAAAAACTCTCAAAGCTTGGATAGAGCGATTACCAGGGAGAGTCAAACACACGACGTAGATGTATGTGGAGCTGGGAAGGCTTATAGTATGGTAGCAAAAAGGGTCAGCAATAATCAATTCAGAGATGCAAAGTTGAATAAATGCTCAACGACGGTACTGTGCTGGTCCTAGGCTAGACTGTGCTAGAGACGCGAGCCTAGAACACCAACAAAATCACGGCGCGACACGTAAACAAGGGAAAAGCACACTCTGAATTTTTTTTTTCGCTTTTTTTTGCGCTCTTTTTTTTGCGCTGTTTTTTTGCGAAAAATCACTATAATGGCGAGTGTCTCAAAACTCTTCCTAGCTCAAACTGACAGGATGGGCACGAAACTTTTTCGACCAATTTTTTTTTTCGACTGCCCGGACCCAAAAACTGGAAACGGGTCAAAAAAAACTTCCTATAATGGCACCTGTCTCAAAACACTCAGAAACACCTAAAAATAGGATAGCCAGAAATTTTTTCGAAAAATGCGTTTTCGAAAAATTTTGGGCCTAAACGGAGCGTGGCTACCCGACTCTTTTTTTTTCCGAAACCTACTCCGGCAAGGAAACACGAATCGGAATCTAGATGGATCTCGAAAACAAACCTAATATGCAAGGAACTCGGATTGGTGGTGGATATATGGTGGTGGTATATGGCAGCGGTGGTGGTAGCGGTGGTAGTATATGGATATGGATCGGTGGTGGTATATGGATACGGATTCGGAGCGGTGGCGGATAAGCGGTGGTGGTAGATGGCAGGGGCGATGATGATGGTGCGGCGGCGGCGTGACAACTTATGACCAGAACTCGAAACTCTAAAAGACTAAACTCTAAGACCAGCAACTAGACACGACGATGCAACCGCAAATTCAACAAAGCAAAACCCTAAAAAGATTATGCAAAGGCTCAGATTGGTTCGGATATGATGAACTAACCCTAATTTTTTTTTGTGGCTTTTTCGTGGACTGTAGGTATGAAGAACAGACTCGATCTAAACTACGAAAAACTGTAAAATCTCACCGAGCAACCTGGAAATCTGATACCACTTGATAGAGGCAAAGGTGTCCCGTTTTTCGATGAGATGGTGGATTTCACTTTGGTGGAAGTCGACTTTGACGATCCGACTACGAACGTGCGAGGACGTCGCGCCTTAGCAATCGCTAAACCAACTCCGAGAGGTTATTGACCACGCCGGAGCACGATCAACCTGACCACGAGGGTCTGTTTCCTGCGAGCAAACGAAGAACAAGCAAGAAACTAAGATTGCAATCTGGATATTGCGAATATAAGATGAAAGCTTTATTGATCAAGGTGGGGTTCTGTGACGCCTTTGTCTGGTCGTTGAACACAAACGAAGTACGCGAAGTTGCAGCTATGGCGAACTTTTAATCTAAACAAAACCCAAAGTCTAAACGATGCCCTAAGGGCTGTATATATGGAGGAAGAGGGGGGGAATTTCGTGGCCCTTGGTGGAGGGGTCCGAAATCAACCCTATCTCTTGTTTCCCCACACATACGGACTCTAAAAATAGCCTATACTTATGTATTTCGAAATTACATGGGCCTGGCCCAATAATAAGGTGACGCAGCACCTAAAATAGCCTCGGGACGAAATTTATGAAGTGGCGTCTTGTATATTTCGTCCAAGGCTTCGTGCACCCATTATGGTGGCTTCAAAGTCCTGAAATCATCACTTGTAACTCCGTTCTTGTTTCCCTTGCGCATGCCATCATCTCCATGCTTGTTCTTGCTCCAATGTTCATCCTTCTCCAAGCTAGGCCCTTCATTTGTAAGCAAAACAAATGTATCCAATTTAGGCAGCATCATATTCTCATGAACATTAGAATCATTACCAAGAAACGAAAGTACCTGGTAATTTAGTTGGCGTGCACGAGCTCTAGTAATTGGTCCAGTATGTATAGCAGCAGGGGCTGTGGGTGTAACAATTGTATTGATGTCCTCATCACTTGTGTGACCGTTTTGGGCTGCGGCCAACTCTCAATAGCTTCAATCTTGGCTTTATCAACTTCAATTCCCTGTGGAGTAACAACATAGCCAAGAAAAGATACTCGGTCGGTGCAAAAGGTTCAATTTCCAAGGTTTCCAAACAAACGTGCATCACGTAGAGCAATAAAAACAGCACGTAAATGTTCCAAATGTTCCTCCAAAGATTTGCTATAAATCAATATGTCATCAAAGTAAACTACCACAAATCGTCCAATGAAAGCACGTAAAACTTCGTTCATTAACCTCATGAAAGTACTAGGTGCATTAGTTAACCCAAAATGCATGACTAACCACTCATATAATCCAAACTTAGTTTTAAATGCTGTTTTCCATTCATCTCCCAATTTCATACGAATTTGATGGTATCCACTACGCAAATCAACTTTGGAGAATATTGTAGAGCCACTCAATTCATCAAGCATATCATCTACCCTAGGAATAGGATGACGATAACGAATAGTAATATTATTTATGACTCTACAATCAACGCACATACGCGACGTACCATCCTTTTTCGGCACTAAAATGATAGGAACAACACAAGGACTAAGGGATTCGCATATATAACCTTTGTCGAGCAGTTCTTGTACTTGACGCATAATCTCCTTCGTCTCCTCTGGATTGGTACGGTATGGTGCACGGTTGGGTAGCGAAGCACCGGGAATTAATTCAATTTGATGCTCAATCCCTCGAATAGGTGGTAATCCCGGTGGCACGTCTTGTGGAAAGACGTCAGCGAACTCCTGCAAAATGTTAGTGACAGCAGGGGGCAAAGAGGAAGGCACGTCCTCGAATGAAAATAATGCCTCTTTGCACACAAAGGCATAGCAAACAGATTTGCTGAACTCTAGCTCATCAATATCAGATTTGGTGGCAAGTAAACATGCACTTTTCAATTTAATTTCAGAAACAACAGTAGATGGTTTATTATTAGACTTCATTTGGTGCTCAAATTCTTTTGCCACAATCTGATTTTCACTCTTATTTGTCTCCTGTTTTGCTTTATTAGCTCTATTAATATCATCTTTCAAAATGGAATCAGGAGTCATAGGAAGCAAAGTAATATTTTTATCGTTATGAACAAGAGTATACTGATTGTTTCTACCATGGTGTACAGAATTTTTATCAAATTGCCATGGTCTACCAAGTAATAAGGAACATGCTTGCATAGGTACCACATCACAATCAACATAATCAGCATATGTAGAGATACTAAAATGCACACGAACAGTACGTGTTACCTTAACCTTGCCGCTGTTGTTGAACCATTGGATGTAGTAAGGATGTGGATGTAGTCTTTTGGTGAGAGATAGCTTCTCCACCATCTCCATGCTAGCCAAGTTATTGTAGCTCCCTCCATCTATGATCACGCGAATAGAACGTTCCTTCACAACTCCCTTTGTATGGAACAAATTATGCCTCTGATTTTGCTCAGCTTGTGTAACCTGCACACTCAAAACACGTTGAGCAACTAAACATTCATACCTGTCAGCATCTTCAGGAGCCATGTATTGCGTCTCATGATCAGAATCGTCTCCACCGTGTTCGTCACGTGTAATAAGAGCCAAAGTCTCCTCATCATAGTCACTAGCAGACTCATACCCACCATCCTCAGTAACAATCATCACACGCTTAGATGGGCATTCTCTCGCATAATGACCTCCACCCTTGCAACGTCGACAAATAATATCATGTGTTTGCCCTGTTGATGCCATGGATGAAGAAGAGCTCTTTGCAGGCCCAGAAGGTGTGCTCTTGGCAGATAATGGTGATTGTGCCTGCTTTATTGTATCACGGTTGGAGATGGCAGCCGACGGAGGCGCCGGTGTAGCAGAACGTGTGGAAGTAGATGATGCACGTGGTGTCCATGATGAAGGTCGACCTGCAGAAAAGTTAGTCTGCGCCAATGCCTGTCGATCCTGCACTTCACGTTCAGCTTTACAAGCAAGATGGAATAAACGAGTGATATTAGTATACTCCTTATACTCTAGAATCGTCTGAATATCTCTATTTAATCCACCCATAAAACGTGCAAGCATAGCTTCATTCTCCTCAACAATACCACATCTAATCATGCCAGTTTGTAATTCCTGATAATATTCTTCTATAGAATTTTTTCCCTGTCTTAAGCGCTGCAATTTTTGAAGTAATTCACGTTGATAATATGGTGGAACCCAACGAGTACGCATAGCAGTTTTCAAAGCAGCCCAAGTAGCCGGAATAGGAAATAATCTACAATGCTCAGACCACCAAACACATGCAAAACTAGTGAATGCACAAACAGCAGCAGGAACACGTCTCTCCTCGGGATATTGTAAACATGTAAATCGTTGTTCAGTTTCTAACTCCCAAGTAAGATATATATCAGGAATATATCTACCCTCAAATGGTGGAATATTCACTTGATAGAGGCGAGGGTCCCGATGTTTCGATGAGATGGTGGCTATCGTTTTCTGTGGGAGTCGACTTTGACGATCCGACTACGAACGTGCAAGACGTCGCGCCTTAGCAATCGCTAAACCAACTTCCGAGGGTTATTGACCACACCGGAGCACTATCAACCTGACCACGAGGGTCTGTTTCGTGCGAGCAAACGAAGAACAAGCAAGAAACTGAGATTGCAATCTGGATATTGCGAATATAAGATGAAAGCTTTATTGATCAAGGTGGGGTTCTGTGACGTCTTGGTCTGGTCGTTGGACACAAACAAAATACGCGAAGTTGCAGCTATGGCGAACTTTTGATCTAAACAAAACCCAAAGTCTGAACGACGCCCTAAGGGTTGTATATATGGAGGAAGAGGGGTGAATTTCGTGGCCCTTGAGGGTGGGGTCCGAAACCAACCCTAACTCTTGTTTCCCCACACATACGGACTCTAAAAATAGCCTATACTTAAGTATTTCGAAATTACATGGGCCTGGCCCATTAATAAGGTGACGCAGCACCTAGAATAGCCTATGGACGAATATTATGAAGTGGCATCTTGTATATTTCGTCCAAGGCTTCATGCACTCCTTATGGCGGCTTTAAAGTCCTGAAATCATCACTTGTAACTCCGTTCTTGATCCCCTTGCGCATGCCATCAACTCCATGTGTGTTCTTGCTCCAATGTTCATCCTTCTCCAAGCTAGGCCCTTCATTTGTAAGCAAAACAAATGTATCCAATTTAGGCAGCATCATAATCTCATGAACATTAGAATCATTACCAAGAAACGAAAGTACCTGGTAATTTAATTGGCGTGCGCGAGCTCTAGTAATTGGTCCAGTATATGTAACAGTAGGGGCTGTGGGTGTAACAATGGTATTGATGTCCTCATCAGCCTATGATAGAGGCAAAGGTGTCCCGTCTTTCGATGAGATGGTGGATTTCGCTTTGGTGGAAGTCGACTTTGACGATCCGACTACGAACGTGCGAGGACGTCGTGCCTTAGCAATCGCTAAACCAACTCCGAGAGGTTATTGACCACGCCGGAGCACGATCAACCTGACCACGAGGGTCTGTTTCCTGCGAGCAAACGAGAACAAGCAAGAAACTGAGATTGCAATCTGGATATTGCGAATATAAGATGAAAGCTTTATTGATCAAGGTGGGGTTCTGTGACGCCTTTGTCTGGTCGTTGAACATAAGCGAAGTACGCGAAGTTGCAGCTATGGCGAACTTTTAATCTAAACAAAACCCAAAGTCTAAACGGTGCCCTAAGGGCTGTATATATGGAGGAAGAGAGGGGGAATTTCATGGCCCTTGGTGGAGGGGTCCGAAATCAACCCTATCTCTTGTTTCCCCACACATACGGACTCTAAAAATAGCCTATATTTATGTATTTCGAAATTACATGGGCCTGGCCCAATAAAAAGGTGAAGCATCACCTATAATAGCCTCGGGACGAAATTTATGAACTGGCATCTTGTATATTTCGTCCAAGGCTTCATGCACCCATTATGGTGGCTTCAAAGTCCTGAAATCATCACTTGTAACTCCGTTCTTGTTCCCCTTGCGCATGACATCATCTCCATGCTTGTTCTTGCTCCAATGTTCATCCTTCTCCAAGCTAGGCCCTTCATTTGTAAGCAAAACAAATGTATCCAATTTAGGCATCATCATATTCTCATAAACATTAGAATCATTACCAAGAAACGTAAGTACCTGATAATTTAATTGGCGTGCGCGAGCTCTAGTAATTGGTCCCGTATATGTAGCAGTAGGGGCTGTGGGTGTAACAATGGTATTGATGTCCTCATCATCCTCCCCTTCTTGAAATGAAGTCGTCCTCGACGGAAGTTCATCTTCCTCACCCAAATAAGGCTTCAAATCTGCAATGTTAAAAGTGGGACTAACCCCAAAATCTGCAGGCAGCTCAAGTTTATATGCATTATCATTTATTTTCTCTAACACCTTAAAGGGACCATCAGCACGTGGCATTAACTTTGATTTGCGCAAATCAGGAAATCTATCCTTACGCAAATGTAACCAAACAAGATCTCCAGGTGCAAACACAACATGTTTTCTACCCTTATCTCCAGCAAGTTTATATTTAGCATTCATACGCTCAATGTTTTCCTTAGTTAACTCATGCATTTTTAAAATCAATTCAACACGTTGTTTAGCATCAAAATTAACCTTCTCCGAAGATGGAAGAGGCAACAAATCAATAGGTGCACGAGGTAGGAAACCATACACAACTTCAAAAGGGCACATCTTAGTAGTAGAATGCAATGAACGATTATAAGCAAATTCAATATGAGGCAAGCATTCCTCCCACATTTTCTTATTATTCTTCAAAACAGCCCTAAGCATAGTAGACAACGTTCTATTGACTACTTCAGTTTGTCCATCAGTTTTGATGAGGACATCAATACAATTGTTACACCCACAGCCCCTGCTGCTATACATACTGGACGATTTACTAGAGCTCGTGCACGCCAACTAAATTACCAGGTACTTTCGTTTCTTGGTAATGATTCTAATGTTCATGAGAATATGATGCTGCCTAAATTGGATACATTTGTTTTGCTTACAAATGAAGGGCCTAGCTTGGAGAAGGATGAACATTGGAGCGAGAACAAGAACGGAGTTACAAGTGATGATTTCAGGACTTTGAAGCCACCATAATGGGTGCATGAAGCCTTGGACGAAATATACAAGATGCCACTTCATAAATTTCGTCCCGAGGCTATTTTAGGTGCTGCGTCACCTTATTATTGGGCCAGGCCCATGTAATTTCGAAATACATAAGTATAGGCTATTTTTAGAGTCCGTATGTGTGGGGAAACAAGAGATAGGGTTGATTTCGGACCCCTCCACCAAGGGCCACGAAATTCCCCCCTCTTCCTCCATATATACAGCCCTTAGGGCATCGTTTAGACTCTGGGTTTTGTTTAGATTAAAAGTTCGCCATAGCTGCAACTTCGCGTACTTCGTTTGTGTTCAACGACCAGACAAAGGCGTCACAGAACCCCACCTTGATCAATAAAGCTTTCATCTTATATTCGCAATATCCAGATTGCAATCTCAGTTTCTTGCTTGTTCTTCGTTTGCTCGCAGGAAACAGACCCTCGTGGTCAGGTTGATCGTGCTCCGGCGTGGTCAATAACCTCTCGGAGTTGGTTTAGCGATTGCTAAGGCGCGACGTCCTCGCACGTTCGTAGTCGGATCGTCAAAGTCGACTTCCACCAAAGCGAAATCCACCATCTCATCGAAAGACGGGACACCTTTGCCTCTATCAATTCCAGCTAGCTCCGTTCGTCTTTTGTTGTTGCAGGAGGCGCATGGAGGAGGATTAATGGGACACTTTGGCGTGAAGAAGACGGAGGACGTACTTGCTACACATTTCTTTTGGCCAAAGATGAGACGGGATGTTGAGCGTTTTATTGCTCGATGCACTACATGTCAAAAAGCTAAGTCACGACTCAATCCTCATGGTTTATATATGCCTTTGCCTGTACCTAGTGTTCCTTGGGAGGATATATCTATGGACTTTGTTTTAGGTTTACCTCGAACAAAGAAGGGGAGGGATAGCATAGTTGTTGTCGTGGATAGATTCTCGAAAATGGCACACTTTATACCATGTCATAAAAGCGATGATGCTGTTAATGTTGCTGATTTGTTCTTTCGTGAAATTATTCGCTTGCATGGTGTGCCAAATACTATTGTTTCAGATCGTGATACTAAATTTCTTAGCCACTTTTGGAGATGTTTATGGGCTAAGTTGGGGACTAAACTGCTTTTTAGTACTACTTGTCACCCCCAAACTGATGGACAAACTGAAGTAGTCAATAGAACGTTGTCTACTATGCTTAGGGCTGTTTTGAAGAATAATAAGAAAATGTGGGAGGAATGCTTGCCTCATATTGAATTTGCTTATAATCGTTCATTGCATTCTACTACTAAGATGTGCCCTTTTGCAGTTGTGTATGGTTTCCTACCTCGTGCACCTATTGATTTGTTGCCTCTTCCATCTTCGGAGAAGGTTAATTTTGATGCTAAACAACGTGCTGAATTGATTTTAAAAATGCATGAGTTAACTAAGGAAAACATTGAGCGTATGAATGCTAAATATAAACTTGCTGGAGATAAGGGTAGAAAACATGTTGTGTTTGCACCTGGAGATCTTGTTTGGTTACATTTGCATAAGGATAGATTTCCTGATTTGCGCAAATCAAAGCTAATGCCACGTGCTGATGGTCCCTTTAAGGTGTTAGAGAAAATAAATGATAATGCATATAAACTTGAGCTGCCTGCAGATTTTGGGGTTAGTCCCACTTTTAACATTGCAGATTTGAAGCCTTATTTGGCTGAGGAAGATGAACTTCCGTCGAGGACGACTTCATTTCAAGAAGGGGAGGATGATGAGGACATCAATACAATTGTTACACCCACAGCCCCTGCTGCTATACATACTGGACCAATTACTAGAGCCCGTGCACGCCAACTAAATTACCAGGTACTTTCGTTTCTTGGTAATGATTCTAATGTTCATGAGAATATGATGCTGCCTAAATTGGATACATTTGTTTTGCTTACAAATGAAGGGCCTAGCTTGGAGAAGGATGAACATTGGAGCAAGAACAAGCATGGAGATGATGGCATGCGCAAGGGGAACAAGAACGGAGTTACAAGTGATGATTTCAGGACTTTGAAGCCACCATAATGGGTGCATGAAGCCTTGGACGAAATATACAAGATGCCACTTCATAAATTTCGTCCCGAGGCTATTTTAGGTGCTACGTCACCTTATTATTGGGCCAGGCCCATGTAATTTCGAAATACATAAGTATAGGCTATTTTTAGAGTCCGTATGTGTGGGGAAACAAGAGATAGGGTTGATTTCGGACCCCTCCACCAAGGGACACGAAATTCCCCCCCCCCTCTTCCTCCATATATACAGCCCTTAGGGCATCGTTTAGACTTTGGGTTTTGTTTAGATTAAAAGTTTGCCATAGCTGCAACTTCGCGTACTTCGTTTGTGTTCAACGACCAGACAAAGGCGTCACAGAACCCCACCTTGATCAATAAAGCTTTCATCTTATATTCGCAATATCCAGATTGCAATCTCAGTTTCTTGCTTGTTCTTCGTTTGCTCGCAGGAAACAGACCCTCGTGGTCAGGTTGATCGTGCTCCGGCGTGGTCAATAACCTCTCGGAGTTGGTTTAGCGATTGCTAAGGCGCGACGTCCTCGCACGTTCGTAGTCGGATCGTCAAAGTCGACTTCCACCAAAGCGAAATCCACCATCTCATCGAAAGACGGGACACCTTTGCCTCTATCAAGTAGAATGCAATGAACGATTATAAGCAAATTCAATATGAGGCAAGCATTCCTCCCACATTTTCTTATTATTCTTCAAAACAGCCCTAAGCATAGTAGACAACGTTCTATTGACTACTTCAGTTTGTCCATCAGTTTGGGGGTGACAAGTAGTACTAAAAAGCAGTTTAGTCCCCAACTTAGCCCATAAACATCTCCAAAAGTGGCTAAGAAATTTAGTATCACGATCTGAAACAATAGTATTTGGCACACCATGCAAGCGAATAATTTCACGAAAGAACAAATCAGCAACATTAACAGCATCATCGCTTTTATGACATGGTATAAAGTGTGCCATTTTCGAGAATCTATCCACGACAACAAATATGCTATCCCTCCCCTTCTTTGTTCGAGGTAAACCTAAAACAAAGTCCATAGATATATCCTCCCAAGGAACACTAGGTACAGGCAAAGGCATATATAAACCATGAGGATTGAGTCGTGACTTATCTTTTTGACATGTAGTGCATCGAGCAATAAAACGCTCAACATCCCGTCTCATCTTTGGCCAAAAGAAATGTGTAGCAAGTACGTCCTCCGTCTTTTTCACGCCAAAGTGTCCCATTAATCCTCCTCCATGCGCCTCCTGCAACAACAAAAGACGAACGGAGCTAGCTGGAATGCATAGCTTGTTAGCACGAAACACAAATCCATCGTTAACGACAAACTTGTTCCACATTCTTCCTTCTTTACAATTCTGCATTACATCTTTAAAATCAGCATCATGCACATATTGATCTTTGATGGTCTCCAAACCAAATATTTTGAAGTCAAGTTGTGAAAGCATAGTATAGCGACGAGACAATGCATCAGCAATAACATTTTCTTTTCCCTTCTTGTGTTTAATGACATAAGGGAAAGTCTCAATGAATTCAACCCATTTAGCATGTCTACGATTCAGTTTAGCTTGACTTTTAATATGTTTCAAAGATTCATGATCAGAATGTATAACAAATTCTTTGGGCCATAAATAATGTTGCCATGTTTCTAAAGTCCGAACAAGAGCATATAATTCTTTATCATAAGTAGAATAATTCAGACTAGGCCCACTCAATTTTTCAGAAAAGTATGCAACAGGTTTGCTAATCCAATTCCACTAGCATCACATTCAAGCTCAAAAGTCTTATTAAAATCAGGAAGTTGGAGTAAAGGAGCATGTGTCAACTTATCTTTCAATACCGTGAAGGCTTCTTCCTGTGCGGTACCCCAAAGAAAAGACACATCTTTCTTTGTAAGCTCATTGAGAGGTGCAGCAATGGTGCTGAAATCTCTCACAAAACGCCTATAGAATCCAGCGAGGCCAAGAAAACTCCTCACTTGTGTGACCGTTTTGGGCTGCGGCCAACTCTCAATAGCTTCAATCTTGGCTTTATCAACTTCAATTCTCTGTGGAGTAACAACATAGCCAAGAAAAGATACTCGGTCGGTGCAAAAGGTGCACTTCCCAAGGTTACCAAACAAACGTGCATCACGTAGAGCAATAAAAACAGCACGTAAATGTTCCAAATGTTCTTCCAAAGATCTGCTATAAATCAATATGTCATCAAAGTAAACTACCACAAATCGTCCAATGAAAGCACGTAAAACTTCGTTCATTAATCTCATGAAAGTACTAGGTGCATTAGTTAACCCAAAAGGCATGACTAACCACTCATATAATCCAAACTTAGTTTTCAATGCTGTTTTCCATTCATCTCCCAATTTCATACGAATTTGATGGTATCCACTACGCAAATCAACTTTGGAGAATATTGTAGAGCCACTCAATTCATCAAGCATATCATCTAGCCTGGGAATAGGATGACGATAACGAATAGTAATATTATTAATGCCTCTACAATCAACACACATACGTGATGTACCATCCTTTTTCGGCACTAGAATAATAGGAACAGCACAAGGACTAAGGGATTCGCGTATATAACCTTTGTCAAGAAGCTCTTGTACTTGACGCATAATCTCCTTCGTCTCCTCTGGATTGGTACGGTATGGTGCACGGTTTGGCAGTGAAGCACCGGGAATTAAGTCAATCTGATGCTCAATCCCTCGAATAGGCGGTAATCCCGGTGGCACGTCTTGTGGAAAGACGTCAGCGAACTCCTGCAAAATGTTAGTGACAGCAGGGGGCAAAGAGGAAGGCACGTCCTCGAATGAAAATAATGCCTCTTTGCACACAAAAGCATAGCAAACAGATTTGCTGAAATCTAGCTCATCAATATCAGATTTGGTGGCAAATAAACATGCACTTTTCAATTTAATTTCAGAAGCAACACTAGATGGTTTATTATTAGGCTTCATTTGTTGCTCAAATTCTTTTGCCACAATCTGATTTTCACTCTTATTCTTCTCCTGTTTTGCCTTATTAGCTCTATTAATATCATCTTTCAAAATGGAATCAGGAGTCATAGGAAGCAAAGTAATATTTTTATCCTTATGAACAAGAGTATAGTGATTGTTTCTACCATGGTGTACAGAATTTTTATCAAATAGCCATGGTCTACCAAGTAATAAGGAACATGCTTGCATAGGTACCACATCACAATCAACATAATCAGCATATGTAGAGATACTAAAATGGACACGAACAGTACGTGTTACCTTAACCTTGGCGCTGTTGTTGAACCATTGGATGTAGTAAGGATGTGGATGTGGTCTTGTGGAGAGAGAAAGCTTCTCCACCATCTCCATGCTAGCCAAGTTGTTGCAGCTCCCTCCGTGTATGATGACGCGCATAGAACGTTCCTTCACAACTCCCTTGGTATGGAACAAATTGTGCCTCTGGTTTTGCTCAGCTTGTGTGACCTGCACACTTAAAACACGTTGAGCAACTAAACATTCATACCTGTCAGTGTCTTCAGGAGCCATGTATTGCGTCTCATGATCAGAATCATCTCCACCATGTTCTTCACGTGTAATAAGAGCCAAAGTCTCCTCATCATAGTCACTAGCGGACTCATATCCACCATCCGCGGTAGCAATCATCACACGCGGAGATTTGCATTCTCTCGCATAATGACCTCCTCCCTTACAACGACAACAAATAATATCACTTGTGTGCCCTGTTGATGCCATGGAAGAAGCAGAACTCTGTGCAGGCCCAGCAGGTGCGCTCTTGGCAGATAATAGTGGTTGTGCCTGTTTTCTTGTATCACGACTGGAGGAGACACCTGATTGAGGTGCTGGTGCAGTTGAAGTAGAAGATGCACGCGGTGTCCATGATGAAGGTCGGCCTGCAGAAAAGTTAGTTCGCGCCAATGCTTGTCGATCCTGCACTTCACGTTCAGCTTTACAAGCAAGATGGAATAAACGAGTGATATTAGTATACTCCTTATAGTCTAGAATGGTCTGAATCTCTCTATTTAATCCACCCAGAAAACGTGCAAGCATAGCTTCATTCTCCTCAACAATACCACATCTAATCATGCCAGTTTGTAATTCCTGATAATATTCTTCTACAGAATTTTTTCCTTGTCTTAAGCGCTGTAATTTCTGAAGCAATTCACGTTGATAATATGGTGGAACCCAACGAGTACGCATAGCAGTTTTCAAAGCAGCCCAAGTAGTTGGAATAGGATATAATCTACAATGTTCAGACCACCATACACATGCAAAACTAGTGAAAGCACAAACAGCAGCAGCAACTCGTCTCTCCTCAGGATATTGTAAACATGTAAATCGTTGTTCAGTTTCTAACTCCCAAGTAAGATATATATCAGGAACATATCTACCCTCAAATGGTGGAATATTCAATTTCAGTTTAGGAATATGGACATCATCTCGTACCTGAGGTGGTTGATAGAGGCAAAGGTGTCCCGTCTTTCGATGAGATGATGGATATCGCTTTGGTGGCAGTCGACTTTGACGATCCGACTACGAACGTGCGAGGACGTCGCGCCTTAGCAATCGCTAAACCAACTCCGAGAGGTTATTGACCACGCCGGAGCACGATCAACCTGACCACGAGGGTCTGTTTCCTGCGAGCAAACGAAGAACAAGCAAGAAACTGAGATTGCAATCTGGATATTGCGAATATAAGATGAAAGCTTTATTGATCAAGGTGGGGTTCTATGACGCCTTTGTCTGGTCGTTGAACACAAACGAAGTACCTGAAGTTGCAGCTATGGCGAACTTTTAATCTAAACAAAACCCGAAGTCTAAACGATGCCCTAAGGGCTGTATATATGGAGGAAGAGGGGGGAATTTCGTGGCCCTTGGTGGAGGGGTCCGAAATCAACCCTATCTTTTGTTTCCCCACACATACGGACTCTAAAAATAGCCTATACTTATGTATTTCGAAATTACATGGGCCTGGCCCAATAATAAGGTGACGCAGCACCTAAAATAGCCTCAGGATGAAATTTATGAAGTGGCATCTTGTATATTTCGTCCAAGGCTTCATGCACCCATTATGGTGGCTTCAAAGTCCTGAAATCATCACTTGTAACTCCGTTCTTGTTCCCCTTGCGCATGCCATCATCTCCATGCTTGTTCTTGCTCCAATGTTCATCCTTCTCCAAGCTAGGCCCTTCATTTGTAAGCAAAACAAATGTATCCAATTTAAGCAGCATCATATTCTCATGAACATTAGAATCATTACCAAGAAACGAAAGTACCTGGTAATTTAGTTGGCGTGCACGAGCTCTAGTAATTGGTCCAGTATGTATAGCAGCAGGGGCTGTGGGTGTAACAATTGTATTGATGTCCTCATCATCCTCCCCTTCTTGAAATGAAGTCGTCCTCGACGGAAGTTCATCTTCCTCACGCAAATAAGGCTACAAATCTGCAATGTTAAAAGTGGGACTAACCCCAAAATCTGCAGGCAGCTCAAGTTTATATGCATTATCATTTATTTTCTCCAAAACCTTAAAGGGACCATCAGCACGTGGCATTAACTTTGATTTGCGCAAATCAGGAAATCTATCCTTACGCAAATGTAACCAAACAAGATCTCCAGGTGCAAACACAACATGTTTTCTACCCTTATCTCCAGCAAGTTTATATCTAGCATTCATACGCTCAATGTTTTCCTTAGTTAACTCATGCATTTTTAAAATCAATTCAGCACGTTGTTTAGCATCAAAATTAACCTTCTCCGAAGATGGAAGAGGCAACAAATCAATAGGTGCACGAGGTAGGAAACCATACACAACTTCAAAAGGGCACATCTTAGTAGTAGAATGCAATGAACGATTATAAGCAAATTCAATATGAGGCAAGCATTCCTCCCACATTTTCTTATTATTCTTCAAAACAGCCCTAAGCATAGTAGACAACGTTCTATTGACTACTTCAGTTTGTCCATCAGTTTGGGGGTGACAAGTAGTACTAAAAAGCAGTTTAGTCCCCAACTTAGCCCATAAACATCTCCAAAAGTGACTAAGAAATTTAGTATCATGATCTGAAACAATAGTATTTGGCACACCATGCAAGCGAATAATTTCACGAAAGAACAAATCAGCAACATTAACAGCATCATCGCTTTTATGACATGGTATAACGTGTGCCATTTTCGAGAATCTATCCACGACAACAAATATGCTATCCCTCCCCTTCTTTGTTCGAGGTAAACCTAAAACAAAGTCCATAGATATATCCTCCCAAGGAACACTAGGTACAGGCAAAGGCATATATAAACCATGAGGATTGAGTCGTGACTTAGCTTTTTGACATGTAGTGCAGCGAGCAATAAAACGCTCAACATCCCGTCTCATCTTTGGCCAAAAGAAATGTGTAGCAAGTACGTCCTCCGTCTTCTTCACGCCAAAGTGTCCTATTAATCCTCCTCCATGCGCCTCCTGAAACAACAAAAGACGAACGGAGCTAGCTGGAATGCATAGCTTGTTAGCACGAAACACAAATCCATCGTTAACAACAAACTTGTTCCACATTCTTCCTTCTTTACAATTCTGCATTACATCTTTAAAATCAGCATCATGCACATATTGATCTTTGATGGTCTCCAAACAAATATTTTGAAGTCAAGTTGTGAAAGCATAGTATAGCGACGAGACAATGCATCAGCAATAACATTTTCTTTTCCCTTCTTGTGTTTAATGACATAAGGAAAAGTCTCAATGAATTCAACCCATTTAGCATGTCTACGATTCAGTTTAGCTTGACTTTTAGTATGTTTCAAAGATTCATGATCAGAATGTATAACAAATTCTTTGGGCCATAAATAATGTTGCCATGTTTCTAAAGTCCGAACAAGAGCATATAATTCTTTATCATAAGTAGAATAATTCAGACTAGGCCCACTCAATTTTTCAGAAAAGTATGCAACAGGTTTGCCATCTTGTAATAACACACCTCCTAATCCAATTCCACTAGCATCACATTCAAGCTCAAAAGTCTTATTAAAATCAGGAAGTTGGAGTAAAGGAGCATGTGTCAACTTATCTTTCAATACCGTGAAGGCTTCTTCCTGTGCGGTACCCCAAAGAAAAGGCACATCTTTATTTGTAAGCTCATTGAGAGGTGCAGCAATGGTGGTGAAATCTCTCACAAAACGCCTATAGAATCCAGCGAGGCCAAGAAAACTCCTCACTTGTGTGACCGTTTTGGGCTGCGGCCAACTCTCAATAGCTTCAATCTTGGCTTTATCAACTTCAATTCCCTGTGAAGTAACAACATAGCCAAGAAAAGATACTCGGTCGGTGCAAAAGGTGCACTTCCCCAGGTTACCAAACAAACGTGCATCACGTAGAGCAATAAAAACAGCACGTAAATGTTCCAAATGTTCTTCCAAAGATCTGCTATAAATCAATATGTCATCAAAATAAACTACCACAAATCATCCAATGAAAGAACGTAAAACTTCGTTCATTAATCTCATGAAAGTACTAGGTGCATTAGTAAACCCAAAAGGCATGACTAACCACTCATATAATCCAAACTTAGTTTTAAATGCTGTTTTCCATTCATCTCCCAATTTCATACGAATTTGATGGTAGCCACTACGCAAATCAACTTTGGAGAATATTGTAGAGCCACTCAATTCATCAAGCATATCATCTAGCCTAGGAATAGGATGACGATAATGAATAGTAATATTATTAATGCCTCTACAATCAACACACATACGTGATGTAATATCCTTTTTCGGCACTAGAATAATAGGAACAGCACAAGGACTAAGGGATTCACGTATATAACCTTTGTCGAGAAGCTCTTGTACTTGACGCATAATCTCCTTCGTCTCCTCTGGATTGGTACGGTATGGTGCACGGTTTGGCAGTGAAGCTCCGGGAATTAAGTCAATCTGATGCTCAATCCCTCGAATAGGCGGTAATCCCGGTGGCACGTCTTGTGGAAAAACGTCAGCGAACTCCTGCAAAATGTTAGTGACAGCAGGAGGCAAAGAGGAAGGCACGTCCTCGAATGAAAATAATGCCTCTTTGCACACAAAAGCATAGCAAACAGATTTGCTGAAATCTATGATGAGGACATGACTACCTTGGATATGACCAAAAATATTGCATATATGCATATTTGTCAGGTGATTTCTAGTGCAAACTATTCAATAATCTATTTATGTTATCCAGAACAAAAATACTTCACACACTTTTGTGTTTTTTCTAATTGCAGGTGTATGGGACATTTGTACAATCCACATATGAAGATAAGGAAGAAAGAGATGTTTATTTGCTGTCCAAAAAGTTCTCTCACGTCACTTTTGGCCCAAGAGAAGATAGAGTCCAAGTCTCTCACGTTCTGGATTCAGATTCGGACTGCACAGACACACCTGACTCAAAACGCACACAAGTTTTTCATACGGACTCCGAATTGGGTGATTCTTTTTTTGTTGGAAACTAGATTTCGTGCACTTTCCAACCCAATTGGAATCACCTTCAAATTCGTCCGGAGCGTTGAGTTGTGGACGAAACAATCTGATACTGCAGCAGAATCCGAGTCAAACTACAAGTCCAAAGGTGTTACATCACCTCCACTTGGGCCCATTGGCCTTGTACGACCTAGATTTAGTTTTAGGCTGCCTTGGGACGTCCTCCCACCTCCTTGGCCGCCACCCCTTGCTCCTATATAAGTAGATCCATCTAGTAGCTTTTCCTTGGGATTTGTTTAGTTAAAAGTTAGCCATTGCAACTTCGTGTACTTCGTTTGTGTCCAACGACCAGACCAAGACCGCTTACGGATCCCCACCTTTATCAATACTTAATATATATTCGCAATATTCAGATTGCTTTTATCATATTCTTGCTCGTTCTTCGATTGCTTGCAGGAATAGACCTTCGTGGTCAGGTTGATCGTGCTCCGGCGTGGTCAATAACCTCAGGAGATTGGTTTAGCGATTGCTAAGGCGCAACGTCGTGCACGTTTGTAGTCGGATCGTCAAAGTCGTCTCCACCAAACCGATAGTTATCATCTCATCGAAAGATCGGGACCCTCGCCTCTATCAAGTGGTATCAGTTTTCAGGTTGCTCGGTGAGATTTTACAGTTTTTCATAGTTTAGATCGCATCTGTCATTCATACCTATAGTTCATGAAAAAGCCACAAAAAAGTTAGATCTGTTCATCCTTTATCCAAGCCAGTCTGAGCCTTTGCAATTTTCTATTCGTTGCTTGCATAGTTGAATTATCGGTTGCATCGTCGTGTCAGTTGCTGGTCTTAGTGTCTAGTTCCTTTAGAGTTTCGAGTTCTGTTCACATTAGTCACGCCGCCGCTGCATCATTATCCCTTCCGCCGTCCACCATCCCATCTATTAATTTCCACCATGTGCTACGCACTGTTCATTGTCATAATCATAGTTGAGGTCATTCACATCTTCGCCTGATCCAATCTGCATCTTATCTAGTTTGTCTTGGAAAGAGAAAAAAAAGAAAAAGAGAGAGAAGAAAAAGAAAAAAAAGCGTGAGAAAAAAAGGAGAGAAAAAAAATTGGATCTATCTAGAATCAATCTCGTACCTGAATTTGGATTGGAATCTGTTTTTGTGCACTGTTCAGTAAAACAGGTGTATCTTCCTCATACGAAGTCAGTTTTGGCTCCGTGAGTACTCAAATTGAAGATAGCGACGAGACGCATCTAAATAGTTGCAGAAGCTAGTTCAATATTTGACACCTCAAAATCGGCTTCTAAATAGGTCTTTTTGTCCTCCGAAGTTCGTGAACACAACTTGTTCCAATTTTTCAGGCCAGTTTTAGAATTCTTTCACTCCTCATATCAACTCGGAATTGAGTGATTCTTTTTGCATTGGAAAGCTTGAGTTAGTAGCATTCTTTGAAAGAATTTATCAGAAAATTGTCTCAAACTTTTCAAGAGGAAAGTTGGAGAGAGAGTTGTTGTATATCCTGCTTGGCAGTTGTTTTTCATCATTATCTTCACTGCCGTTGTGATCTTCACTTATATCTTACTGTCAAGAGCTACTTAGTATCCTTCATTGATGCTAGTTGTGCTACGCCGTGACCTCATTAGTGTTCTAGGCTCGCGTCTCTAGTACGGTCTAGCCTAGGACCAGCACAGTACCGTCGTTGAGCGTTTATTCAACATTGCATCTTTGAATTGATTATTGCTAATCTTTTGCTACCATATATAGCCAACCCAGCTCCACATATTTCTACACCGTGTATACGTACGCTTCCCTGGCAATCGCTTTACTCAATATTCGGAGTTACTTGACATCGCTGGTTGCCGATCACCGCCTGCTGCATGGTAAGAACTTGTAAGACATTGATATTTGCTTTACTGTGAGCGTTTTACCACCACATCCTAGTAGTTATAGGAACATTATTTTTGGGTTTTGTTTCTTGTTCTACTAATCATGACAGGATCCAGAGTCAATTCATGGGCTTTGTCGATCGCGGGAGACGTGCCACCACCTTTGCAAATACCACAACCGTCACGAGAGGTGCACAAACATCCAAATGCACATGATCAGGTTAATGTATCTATACCACCATTTAATGGCCGTTTTAAACCTGCTTTATATATAGAATGGGAGTTCGACATAAAAAATATATTTGCTTCCCATAATTTCGATGAACATAAAAAGGTTAAGGTTGCGGTTGGTTCTTTCACTGGTTATGCTTTGGTTTGGTGGAGTGAATTTTGTCGGTTACACCCTGATTATATACCTACTACTTGGGATGATTTGAAACTTGCCATGCGACATACTTTCGTCCCTGCTTATTATACTCGTGACATGATTAAGAAGTTGCAACACTTAAAACAAGGTAGTGAAACTGTAACAAAATATTATGATGATTTACAAACTACCTTGTTGCATTCCTCTTTAGAAGAAGGTGAAGATGATTTTATGGATAGATTTTGGGGAGGATTAAACCGTGATATTCAAGAGATACTAATTCATGAAGAGTGTTATCCTATGGACCATTTGTTTCATCTTGCTTGCAAAGCTGAACAGGAAATAAAACGACGTGTTGGCCACGAGGAGAACAAGCGCACGATGCACATTCCAAGAGTTGATATGATTGTTCCTTCAACTACTAGGCATACTATGACAACCACATCCGTTGTTGTCAGGACTACATCACCTCCACCATGTGACACATCACCCCCGAGAGTGGCTACATCATCTGAGTTGATCATAAGAGGTAATGACAAAGGTACTAATCTTCCATCTCTACATGAGAATGATGAATGCCTTGTCAATTTGAATGCACCATCTGATGAGCTACCCACTACTTTGATCACACCACCTATTTTAGAGGACTACATTGATAATTTGACTTTTCCATGTGATCAAACAACTAAAATACCAACAATTTTGAGTGCACCCATTGAATTAACTATTGATGCAAAAGAACCAATGTTTAATCATTTTGATATGACCTCTAATCTTGGTGATGATTCTGTGTTGAATGACTTATTGCATGTTTGCTTATTTAAGCATGTTGTAGCATGTAAATTTGATGCAAGTAAGGTTTATTCACCAATATTGGGATGGTTTAATGATGAACATTGTCAATCTTTTGAAATGAATAAGAGCTTCACTTATATGTGCAAACTGAGTTGCAATATTTTCATGCCTTCTACTTCTTGTGCTAATTTTTTGGCTTTAGATTTTATGAACTATGCAAGTTACTCATCTATTCATGTGTCATATATGCAAAAATCGAGGGAAGTAAAAATGGATGACATATACATATACAACATGTACACCTTGTCTCTTTTGTTAGCCACATTTCAGATTAAGCAACGCTGAGGACGGCTTTATTTTCAAGAAGGGGAGGATGATGAGGACATGACTACCTTGGATATGACCAAAAATATTGCATATATGCATATTTGTCAGGTGATTTCTAGTGCAAACTATTCAATAATCTATTTATGTTATCCAGAACAAAAATACTTCAGACACTTTTGTGTTTTGTCTAATTGCAGGTGTATGGGACATTTGTACAATCCACATATGAAGATAAGGAAGAAAGAGATGTTTATTTGCTGTCCAAAAAGTTCTCTCACGTCACTTTTGGCCCAAGAGAAGATAGAGTCCAAGTCTCTCACGTTCTGGATTCAGATTCGGACTGCACAGACACACCTGACTCAAAACGCACACAAGTTTTTCATACGGACTCCGAATTGGGTGATTCTTTTTTTGTTGGAAACTAGATTTCGTGCACTTTCCAACCCAATTGGAATCACCTTCAAATTCGTCCGGAGCGTTGAGTTGTGGACGAAACAATCTGATGCTGCAGCAGAATCCGAGTCAAACTACAAGTCCAAAGGTGTTACATCACCTCCACTTGGGCCCATTGGCCTTGTACAACCTAGATTTAGTTTTAGGCTGCCTTGGGACGTCCTCCCACCTCCTTGGCCTCCACCCCTTGCTCCTATATAAGTAGATCCATCTAGTAGCTTTTCCTTGGGATTTGTTTAGTTAAAAGTTAGCCATTGCAACTTCGTGTACTTCGTTTGTGTCCAACGACCAGACCAAGACCGCTTACGGATCCCCACCTTTATCAATACTTCATATATACTCGCAATATTCAGATTGCTTTTATCATATTCTTGCTTGTTCTTTGATTGCTTGCAGGAATAGACCTTTGTGGTCAGGTTGATTGTGCTCCGGCGTGATCAATAACCTCTCGGAGTTGGTTTAGCGATTGCTAAGGCGCAACGTCGTGCACGTTTGTAGTCGGATCGTCAAAGTCGTCTCCACCAAATCGATAGTTATCATCTCATCGAAAGATCGGGACACCCCGCCTCTATCAAGTGGTATCAGTTTTCAGGTTGCTCGGTGAGAATTTCCAGTTTTCCTAGATTAGATTTATTTTCTTACCTATTGTCCAAGAAAAAGCCACAAAAAAGAGTTAGATCTATTCATCCTTGGTCCAAGCCAGTCTGAGCCTTTGCAATTTTCTTTTCATTGCTTGCATAGTTGAATTATCGGTTGCATCGTCGTGTCGAGTTGCTGGTCTTAGTGTCTAGTTCCTTTAGAGTTTCGAGTTCTGTTCACATTAGTCACGCAGCCGCTGCATCATTATCTCTTCCGCTGTCCACCACCCATCCATCAATTTCCACCACGTGCTACCCACCATTCATTGTCATAATAATAGTTGAGATCGTTCACATCTTCACTTGATCCAATCTGCATCTTATCTAGTTTGTTTTGGAAAGAGGGAGAAAAAAAGAGAGAAAAAAAGGAGAAAAAAAAAGGAGAAAAAAAAAGTCAGAGAGAAAAAAAAGGAGAGAAAGAAAAAAAATTGGATCTATCTAGAATCAATCTCGTACCTGAATTCGGATTGGAATCTGTTTTGCGCACTGTTTAGTAAAACAGGTGTATCTTCCTCATACGAAGTCCATTTTGGCTCCGTGAGTACTCAAATTGAAGCTAGCGACGAGCCGCATCTAAATAGTTGCAGAAGCTAGTTCAATATTTGACACCTCAAAATCGGCTTCTAAATAGGTCTTTTTGCCCTCCGAACTTCATGAACACAGCTTGTTCCAATTTTTCAGGCCAGTTTTAGAATTCTTTGACTCCTCATATCAACTCGGAATTGAGTGATTCTTTTTGCATTGGAAAGCTTGAGTTAATAGCATTCTTTGAAAGAAATTATCAGAAAATTGTCTTAAACTTTTCAAGAGGAAAGTTGGAGAGAGAGTTGTTGTATATCCTGCTTGGCAGTTGTTTTTCATCATTATCTTCACTGCCTTCGTGATATTCACTTATATCTTGCTGTCAAGAGCTACTTAGTATCCTTCATTGATGCTAGTTGTGCTACGCCGTGACCTCATTAGTGTTCTAGGCTCGCGTCTCTAGTACGGTCTAGCCTAGGACCAGCACAGTACCGTCGTTGAGCGTTTATTCAACATTGCATCTTTGAATTGATTATTGCTAATCTTTTGCTACCATATATAGCCAACCCAGCTCCACATATTTCTACACCGTGTATACGTACGCTTCCCTGGCAATCGCTTTACTCAATATTCGGAGTTACTTGACATCGCTGGTTGCCGATCACCGCCTGCTGCATGGTAAGAACTTGTAAGACATTGATATTTGCTTTACTGTGAGCGTTTTACCACCACATCCTAGTAGTTATAGGAACATTATTTTTGGGTTTTGTTTCTTGTTCTACTAATCATGACAGGATCCAGAGTCAATTCATGGGCTTTGTCGATCGCGGGAGACGTGCCACCACCTTTGCAAATACCACAACCGTCACGAGAGGTGCACAAACATCCAAATGCACATGATCAGGTTAATGTATCTATACCACCATTTAATGGCCGTTTTAAACCTGCTTTATATATTGAATGGGAGTTCGACATAAAAAACATATTTGCTTCCCATAATTTCGATGAACATAAAAAGGTTAAGGTTGCGGTTGGTTCTTTCACTGGTTATGCTTTGGTTTGGTGGAGTGAATATTGTCGGTTACACCCTGATTATATACCTACTACTTGGGATGATTTGAAACTTGCCATGCGACATACTTTCGTCCCTGCTTATTATACTCGTGACATGATTAAGAAGTTGCAACACTTAAAACAAGGTAGTGAAACTGTAACAAAATATTATGATGATTTACAAACTACCTTGTTGCATTCCTCTTTAGAAGAAAGTGAAGATGATTTAATGGATAGATTTTGGGGAGGATTAAACCGTGATATTCAAGAGATACTAATTCATGAAGAGTGTTATCCTATGGACCATTTGTTTCATCTTGCTTGCAAAGCTGAACAGGAAATAAAACGACGTGTTGGCCACGAGGAGAACAAGCGCACGGTGCACATTCCAAGAGTTGATATGATTGTTCCTTCAACTACTAGGCATACTATGACAACCACATCCGTTGTTGTCAGGACTACATCACCTCCACCATGTGACACACCGCCCCCGAGAGTGGCTACATCATCTGAGTTGATCATAAGAGGTAATGACAAAGGTACTGATCTTCCATCTCTACATGAGAATGATGAATGCCTTGTCAATTTGAATGCACCATCTGATGAGCTACCCACTACTTTGATCACACCACCTATTTTAGAGGACTACGTTGATAATTTGACTTTGCCATGTGATCAAACAACTGAAATACCAACAATTTTGAGTGCACCCATTGAATTAACTATTGATGCAAAAGAACCAATGTTTAATCATTTTGATATGACCTCTAATCTTGTTGATGATTCTGTGTTGAATGACTTATTGCATGTTTGCTTATTTAAGCATGTTGTAGCATGTAAATTTGATGCAAGTAAGGTTTATTCACCAATGTTGGGATGGTTTAATGATGAACATTGTCAATCTTTTGAAATGAATAAGAGCTTCACTTATATGTGCAAACTGAGTTGCAATATTTTCATGCCTTCTACTTCTTGTGCTAATTTTTTGGCTTTAGATTTTATGAACTATGCAAGTTACTCATCTATTCATGTGTCATATATGCAAAAATCAAGGGAAGTAAAAATGTATGACATATACATATACAACATGTACACCTTGTCTCTTTTGTTAGCCACATTTCAGATTAAGCAACGCCGAGGACGGCTTTATTTTCAAGAAGGGGAGGATGATGAGGACATGACTACCTTGGATATGACCAAAAATATTGCATATATGCATATTTGTCAGGTGATTTCTAGTGCAAACTATTCAATAATCTATTTATGTTATCCAGAACAAAAATACTTCACACACTTTTGTGTTTTGTCTAATTGCAGGTGTATGGGACATTTGTACAATCCACATATGAAGATAAGGAAGAAAGAGATCTTTATTTGCTGTCCAAAAAGTTCTCTCACGTCACTTTTGGCCCAAGAGAAGATAGAGTCCAAGTCTCTCACGTTCTGGATTCAGATTCGGACTGCACAGACACACCTGACTCAAAACGCACACAAGTTTTTCATACGGACTCCGAATTGGGTGCTTCTTTTTTTGTTGGAAACTAGATTTCGTGCACTTTCCAACCCAATTGGAATCACCTTCAAATTCGTCCGGAGCGTTGAGTTGTGGACGAAACAATCTGATGCTGCAGCAGAATCCGAGTCAAACTACAAGTCCAAAGGTGTTACATCACCTCCACTTGGGCCCATTGGCCTTGTACGACCTAGATTTAGTTTTAGGCTGCCTTGGGACGTCCTCCCACCTCCTTGGCCTCCACCCCTTGCTCCTATATAAGTAGATCCATCTAGTAGCTTTTCCTTGGGATTTGTTTAGTTAAAAGTTAGCCATTGCAACTTCGTGTACTTCGTTTGTGTCCAACGACCAGACCAAGACCGCTTACGGATCCCCACCTTTATCAATACTTCATATATACTCGCAATATTCAGATTGCTTTTATCATATTCTTGCTTGTTCTTCGATTGCTTGCAGGAATAGACCTTTGTGGTCAGGTTGATTGTGCTCCGGCGTGATCAATAACCTCTCGGAGTTGGTTTAGCGATTGCTAAGGCGCAACGTCGTGCACGTTTGTAGTCGGATCGTCAAAGTCGTCTCCACCAAATCGATAGTTATCATCTCATCGAAAGATCGGGACACCCCGCCTCTATCAATCTAGCTCATCAATATCAGATTTGGTGGCAAATAAACATGCACTTTTCAATTTAATTTCAGAAGCAACACTAGAGGGTTTTTATTAGGCTTCATTTGTTGCTCAAATTCTTTTGCCACAATCTGATTTTCACTCTTATTCTTCTCCTGTTTTGCTTTATTAGCTCTATTAATATCATCTTTCAAAATGGAATCAGGAGTCATAGGAAGCAAAGTGATAGAGGCGGGGGTGTCCCGGTCTTTCGATGAGATGATAACTATCGATTTGGTGGAGACGACTTTGACGATCCGACTACAAACGTGCACGACGTTGCGCCTTAGCAATCGCTAAACCAACTCCGAGAGGTTATTGACCACGCTGGAGCACGATCAACCAGACCACGAAGGTCTATTCCTGCAAGCAATCGAAGAACGAGCAAGAATATGATAAAGCAATCTGAATATTGCGAATATATATGAAGTATTGATAATGGTGGGGATCCGTAAGCGGTCTTGGTCTGGTCATTGGACACAAACGAAGTACACGAAGTTGCAATGGCTAACTTTTAACTAAGCAAATCCCAAGGAAAAGCTACTAGATGGATCTACTTATATAGGAGCAAGGGGTGGCGGCCAAGGAGGTGGGAGGACGTCCCAAGGCAGCCTAAAACTAAATCTAGGTCGTACAAGGCCAATGGGCCCAAGTGGAGGTGATGTAACACCTTTGGACTTGTAGTTTGACTCGGATTCTGCTGCAGCATCAGATTGTTTCGTCCACAACTCAACTCTCCGGACGAATTTGAAGGTGATTCCAATTGGGTTGGAAAGTGCACGAAATCTAGTTTCCAACAAAAAAAGAATCACCCAATTCGGAGTCCGTATGAAAAACTTGTGTGCGTTTTGAGTCAGGTATGTCTGTGCAGTCCGAATCTGAATCCAGAACGTGAGAGACTTGGATTCTATCTTCTCTTGGGCCAAAAGTGACGTGAGAGAACTTTTTGGACAGCAAATAAACATCTCTTTCTTCCTTATCTTCATATGTGGATTGTAAAAATGTCCCATTCACCTGCAATTAGACAAAACACAAAAGTGTGTGAAGTATTTTTGTTCTGGATAACATAAATAGATTATTGAATAGTTTGCACTAGAAATCACCTGACAAATATGCATATATGCAATATTTTTGGTCATATCCAAGGTAGTCATGTCCTCATCATCCTCCCCTTCTTGAAAATAAAGCCGTCCTCGGCGTTGCTTAATCTAAAATGTGGCCAACAAAAGAGACAAGGTGTACATGTTGTATATGTATATGTCATCCATTTTTACTTCCCTTGATTTTTGCATATATGACACATGAATAGATGAGTAACTTGCATAGTTCATAAAATCTAAAGCCAAAAAATTAGCACAAGAAGTAGAAGGCATGAAAATATTGCAACTCAGTTTGCACATATAAGTGAAGCTCTTATTCATTTCAAAAGATTGACAATGTTCATCATTAAACCATCCCAACATTGGTAAATAAACCTTACTTGCATCAAATTTACATGCTACAACATGCTTAAATAAGCAAACATGCAATAAGTCATTCAACACAGAATCATCACCAAGATTAGAGGTCATATTAAAATGATTAAACATTGGTTCTTTTGCATCAATAGTTAATTCAATGGGTGCACTCAAAATTGTTGGTATTTCAGTTGTTTGATCACATGGCAAAGTCAAATTATCAACGTAGTCCTCTAAAATAGGTGGTGTGATCAAAGTAGTGGGTAGCTCATCAGATGGTGCATTCAAATTGACAAGACATTCATCATTCTCATGTAGAGATGGAAGATCAGTACCTTTGTCATTACCTCTTATGATCAACTCAGATGATGTAGCCACTCTCGGGGGCGATGTGTCACATGGTGGAGGTGATGTAGTCCTGACAACAACGGATATGGTTGTCATAGTATGCCTAGTAGTTGAAGGAACAATCATATCAACTCTTGGAATGTGCACCGTGCGCTTGTTCTCCTCGTGGCCAACACGTTGTTTTATTTCCTGTTCAGCTTTGCAAGCAAGATGAAACAAATGGTCCATAGGATAACACTCTTCATGAATTAGTATCCCTTGAATATCACGGTTTAATCCTCCCCAAAATCTATCCATAAAATCATCTTCACTTTCTTCTAAAGAGGAATGCAACAAGGTAGTTTGTAAATCATCATAATATTTTGTTACAGTTTCACTACCTTGTTTTAAGTGTTGCAACTTCTTAATCATGTCACGAGTATAATAAGTAGGGACGAAAGTATGTCGCATGGCAAGTTTCAAATCGTCCCAAGTAGTAGGTATATAATCAGGGTGTAACCGACAATATTCACTCCACCAAACCAAAGCATAACCAGTGAAAGAACCAACCGCAACCTTAACCTTTTTATGTTCATTGAAATTATGGGAAGCAAATATATTTTTTATGTCGAACTCCCATTTAATATATAAAGCAGGTTTAAAACGGCCATTAAATGGTGGTATATATACATTAACCTGATCATGTGCATTTGGATGTTTGTGCACCTCTCGTGACGGTTGTGGTATTTGCAAAGGTGGTGGCACGTCTCCCGCGATCGACAAAGCCCATGAATTGACTCTGGATCATGTCATGATTAGTAGAACAAGAAACAAAACCCAAAAATAATGTTCCTATAACTACTAGGATGTGGTGGTAAAACGCTCACAGTAAAGCAAATATCAATGTCTTACAAGTTCTTACCATGCAGCAGGCGGTGATCGGCAACCAGCAGTGTCAAGTAACTCCGAATATTGAGTAAAGCGATTGCCAGGGGAGCGTACGTATACACGGTGTAGAAATATGTGGAGCTGGGTTGGCTATATATGGTAGCAAAAGATTAGCAATAATCAATTCAGAGATGCAATGTTGAATAAACGCTCAACGACGGTACTGTGCTGGTCCTAGGCTAGACCGGACTAGAGACGCGAGCCTAGAACACTAATGAGGTCACGGCGTAGCACAACTAGCATCAATGAAGGATACTAAGTAGCTCTTGACAGCAAGATATAAGTGAAGATCACAACGGCAGTGAAGATAATGATGAAAAACAACTGCCAAGCAGGATATACAACAACTCTCTCACCAACTTTCCTCTTGAAAACTTTGAGACAATTTTATGATAAATTCTTTCAAAGAATGCTACTAACTCAAGCTTTCCAATGCAAAAAGAATCACTCAATTCCGAGTTGATATGAGGAGTCAAAGAATTCTAAAACTGGCCTGAAAAATTGGAACAAGTTGTGTTCACGAACTTCGGAGGGCAAAAAGACCTATTTATAAGCCGATTTTGAGGTGTCAAATATTGAACTAGCTTCTGCAACTATTTAGATGCGGCTCGTCGCTATCTTCAATTTGAGTACTCACGGAGCCAAAAATGTCTTCGTATGAGGAAGATACACCTGTTTTACTGAACAGTGCGCAAAAGAGATTCCAATCCGAATTCAGGTACGAGATTGATTCTAGATAGATCCAATTTTTTTTCTTCTCTTTTTTTTTCTCACGCTTTTTTTTCTTTTTCTTCTCCCTCTTTTCTTTTTTTTTTCTTTCCTTTTTTCTCTCTTTTTTTTCTTTATCTTCTTTTTCTCCCTCTTTCCAAGACAAACTAGATAAGATGCAGATTCAATCAGGCGAAGATGTGAGTGACCTCAACTATGATTATGACAATAAACAGTGCGTAGCACGTGGTGGAAATTGGTGGATGGGATGGTGGACAGCGGATGGGATAATGATGCAGCGGCTGCGTGACTAATGTGAACAGAACTCAAAACTCTAAAGGAACTAGACACTAAGACCAGCAACTCGACACGGCGATGCAACCGTTAATTCAATAATGCAAACAATGAAAAGAAAATTGCAAAGGCTCAGTCTGGCTAGGACAAAGGATGAATAGATCTAACTTTTGTTTTGTGGCTTTTTCTTGGACAATAGGTAAGAAAATAAATCTAATCTAGGAAAAACTGGAAATTCTCACCGAGCAACCTGAAAACTGATACCACTTGATAGAGGCGGGGGTGTCTCGATCTTTCGATGAGATGATAACTATCGATTTGGTGGAGACGACTTTGACGATCCAACTACAAACGTGCACGACGTTGCGCCTTAGCTATCGCTAAACCAACTCCGAGAGGTTATTGACCACGCTGGAGCACGATCAACCAGACCACGAAGGTCTATTCCTGCAAGCAATCGAAGAACGAGCAAGAATATGATAAAGCAATCTGAATATTGCGAATATATATGAAGTATTGATAATGGTGGGGATCCGTAAGCGGTCTTGGTCTGGTCGTTGGACACAAACGAAGTACACGAAGTTGCAATGGCTAACTTTTAACTAAACAAATCCCAAGGAAAAGCTACTAGATGGATCTACTTATATAGGAGCAAGGGGTGGCGGCCAAGGAGGTGGGAGGACGTCCCAATGCAGCCTAAAACTAAATCTAGGTCGTACAAGGCCAATGGGCCCAAGTGGAGGTGATGTAACACCTTTGGACTTGTAGTTTGACTCGGTTTCTGCTGCAGCATCAGATTGTTTCGTCCACAACTCAACGCTCCGGACGAATTTGAAGGTGATTCCAATTGGGTTGGAAAGTGCACGAAATCTAGTTTCCAACAAAAAAAGAATCACCCAATTCGGAGTCCGTATGAAAAACTTGTGTGCGTTTTGAGTCAGGTATGTCTGTGCAGTCCGAATCTGAATCCAGAACGTGAGAGACTTGGACTCTATCTTCTCTTGGGCCAAAAGTGACGTGAGAGAACTTTTTGGACAGCAAATAAACATATCTTTCTTCCTTATCTTCATATGTGGATTTTACAAATGTCCCATACACCTGCAATTAGACAAAACACAAAAGTGTGTGAAGTATTTTTGTTCTGGATAACATAAATAGATTATTGAATAGTTTGCACTAGAAATCACCTGACAAATATGCATATATGCAATATTTTTGGTCATATCCAAGGTAGTCATGTCCTCATCACAAATTAATATTTTTATCCTTATGAACAAGAGTATAGTGATTGTTTCTATCATGGTGTACAGAATTTTTATCAAATTGCCATGGTCTACCAAGTAATAAGGAACATGCTTGCATAGGTACCACATCACAATCAACATAATCAGCATATGTAGAGATACTAAAATGCACACGAACAGTACATGTTACCTTAACCTTGCCGCTGTTGTTGAACCATTGGATGTAGTAAGGATGTGGATGTGGTCTTGTGGAGAGAGAAAGCTTCTCCACCATCTCCATGCTAGCCAAGTTGTTGCAGCTCCCTCCATCTATGATGACGCGCACAGAACGTTCTTTCACAACTCCCTTGGTATGGAACAAATTGTGCCTCTGATTTTGCTCAGCTTGTGTGACATGCACACTCAAAACACGTTGAGCAACTAAACATTCATACCTGTCAGCGTCTTCAGGAGCCATGTATTGCGTCTCATGATCAGAATCATCTCCACCATGTTCTTCACGTGTAATAAGAGCCAATGTCTCCTCATCATAGTCACTAGCGGACTCATATCCACCACCCTCGGTAGCAATCATCACACACGGAGATTTGCATTCTCTCACATAATGACCTCCTCCCTTACAACGACGACAAATAATATCACTTGTGTGCCCTGTTGATGCCCTGGAAGAAGAAGAACTCTGTGTAGGCCCGGCAGGTGCGCTCTTGGCAGATAATGGTGGTTGTTCCTGTTTTCTTGTATCACGGCTGTAGGAGGCACCTGATTGAGGTGCTGGTGCAGTTGAAGTAGAAGATGCACGCGGTGTCCATGATGAAGGTCGGCCTGCAGAAAAGTTAGTTCGCGCCAATGCTTGTCGATCCTGCACTTCACGTTCAGCTTTACAAGCAAGATTGAATAAACGAGTGATATTAGTATACTCCTTATAGTCTAGAATGGTCTGAATCTCTCTATTTAATCCACCCAGAAAACGTGCAAGCATAGCTTCATTCTCCTCAACAATACCACATCGAATCATGCCAGTTTGTAATTCCTGATAATATTCTTCTACAAAATTTTTTCCTTGTCTTAAACGCTGCAATTTTTGAAGCAATTCACGTTGATAATATGGTGGAACCCAACGCGTACGCATAGCAGTTTTCAAAGCAGCCCAAGTAGTTGGAATAGGATATAATGTACAATGTTCAGACCACCAGACACATGCAAAACTAGTGAAAGCACAAACAGCAGCAGCAACCCGTCTCTCCTCGGGATATTGTAAACATGTAAAACGTTGTTCAGTTTCTAACTCCCAAGTAAGATATATATCAGGAACATATCTACCCTGAAATGGTGGAATATTCAATTTCAGTTTAGGAATATGGACATCATCTCGTACCTGAGGTGGTGGTGCAGGCCTACCATTACGAATATATACCTGAGGTCGACCTGGTGGTGGTGGTGCTGGTGGCTGCACGTAGTTCGGATTTTGATCAACCTCATCCTCATAATCTCCCACATAATCATCATCCTCCTGGGTACCAGTAGCAGCAGTAGCAGGAGCCAAAGAAGCACCAACAGCAGTAGCAGCGGCACTAGAATTTTGTCCTGGCTCAATAGGAACACGCTGTGCTCGTCCATACTGATTTGGAAGGGGGCGTAGTTGCTGTTGTTGCAGAGGTGCGACAGGTGCAGCCGGTGGTGGAAGACGCGCAAGCAGTTCATTAAATCTGTTATCGAGCTTTGTTTCGAACGTCTTCTCAAGGCCAGTAATCTTCTCCATGGCCTCTTCAAAATTGTTCAGCACATCTTGCACCTGTTCAGTCATCATTTGCTGAAACTTATCATGAAGCTCCTTGTTCGATAAGTTCTCCCAGTCAATCTCGTCGGCTTGTGATCCTGGCATGGTTAGCAGCAATAGAAACACACAAGAATATGATCCTACAGACTACTAAGAAGTGGTGGTGGTGTATCACAAACCCGTCAAGCAAACCTCAAATTCTTACCAGTTCTTACCCAGCAGCAGGTGGTGATCGGCAACCGTTGTAGTCAAAACTTCTCAAAGCTTGGATAGAGCGATTACCAGGGAGAGTCAAACGCACGACGTAGATGTATGTGGAGCTAGGAAGGCTTATAATATGGTAGCAAAAAGGGTCAGCAATAATCAATTCAGAGATGCAAAATTGAATAAACGCTCAACGACGGTACTGTCCTGGTCCTAGGATAGACCGTGCTAGAGACGCGAGCCTAGAACACTAACAAAATCACGGCGCTGCACGTAAACAAGGGAAAAGCACACTCTCGATTTTTTTTTTGCTCTTTTTTTTTGCGCTGCTTTTTTTTTGCGCTGCTCTTTTTTTTGCGAAAAATCACTATAATGGCGAGTGTCTCAAAACTCTTCCCAGGTCAAACTGACAGGATGGGCACGGAATTTTTGTGACCAAATTTTTTTTTTGACTGCCCGGACCCAAAAACTGGAAACGGGTCAAAAAAAACTTTCTATAACGGCGACTGTCTCAATACGCTTAGAAACACCTAAAAATAGGATAGCCAGAAATTTTTTTGTCAAGTGCGTTTTCCGAAAATTTTGGGCCTAAACGGAGGGTGGTTTCCGGACTCTTTTTTTTTTGGAAACCAACCTTTTCTACGGACGGCAAAAGATTGCTGGAATCCGAAACCTACTCAGACAAGGAAACACGAATCGGAAATTAGATGGATCCCGAAAACAAACCTAATATGCAAGGAACTCGGATTGGTGGTGGATATATCGTGGTGGTATATGGCAGCAGTGGTGGTAGCGGTGGTAGTATATGGATACGGATCGGTGGTGGTACATGGACACGGATTGTTGGTGGTATATGGATACGGATTCGGAGCGGTGGCGGATAAGCGGTGGTGGTAGATGGCAGGGACGATGATGATGGTGCGGCGGCGGCGTGACAACTTATGACCAGAACGCGAAACTCTAAAAGACTAGATTCTAAGACCAGCAACTAGACACGACGATGCAACCGCAAATTCAACAAAGCAAAACCCTAAAAAGATTATGCAAAGGCTCAGATTGGTTCGGATATGATGAACTAACCCTAATTTTTTTTGTGGCTTTTTCGTGGACTGTAGGTATGAAGAACAAACTCGATCTAAACTACGAAAAACTGTGAAATCTCACCGAGCAACCTGGAAATCTGATACCACTTGATAGAGGCAAAGGTGTCCCGTCTTTCGATGAGATGATGGATATCGCTTTGGTGGCAGTCGACTTTGACGATCCGACTACGAACGTGCGAGGACGTCGCGCCTTAGCAATCGCTAAACCAACTCCGAGAGGTTATTGACCACGCCGGAGCACGATCAACCTGACCACGAGGGTCTGTTTCCTGCGAGCAAACGAAGAGCAAGCAAGAAACTGAGATTGCAATCTGGATATTGCGAATATAAGATGAAAGCTTTATTGATCAAGGTGGGGTTCTGTGACGCCTTTGTCTTGTCGCTGAACACAAACGAAGTACGCGAAGTTGTAGCTATGGCGAACTTTTAATCTAAACAAAACCCTAAGGGCTAAACGATGCCCTAAGGGCTGTATATATGGAGGAAGAGGGGGGAATTTCGTGGCCCTTGGTGGAGGGGTCCGAAATCAACCCTATCTTTTGTTTCCCCACACATACGGACTCTAAAAATAGCCTATACTTATGTATTTCGAAATTACATGGGCCTGGCCCAATAATAAGGTGACGCAGCACCTAAAATAGCCTCAGGACGAAATTTATGAAGTGGCATCTTGTATATTTCGTCCAAGGCTTCATGCACCCATTATGGTGGCTTCAAAGTCCTGAAATCATCACTTGTAACTCCGTTCTTGTTCCCCTTGCGCATGCCATCATCTCCATGCTTGTTCTTGCTCCAATGTTCATCCTTCTCCAAGCTAGGACCTTCATTTGTAAGCAAAACAAATGTATCCAATTTAGGCAGCATCATATTCTCATGAACATTAGAATCATTACCAAGAAACGAAAGTACCTGGTAATTTAGTTGGCGTGCACGAGCTCTAGTAATTGGTCCAGTATGTATAGCAGCAGGGGCTGTGGGTGTAACAATTGTATTGATGTCCTCATCAGTGGTGGTGCAGGCCTACCATTACGAATATATACCTGAGGTCGACCTGCTGGTGGTGGTGCAGGTGGCTGCACGTAGTGCTGATTTTGATCGACCTCATCCTCATAATCGCCCGCATATTCATCATCCTCCGCATCAGCAGCAGGAGCCACAGAAGTATCAACAGCAACACCAACAGTTTGGCCAGGCTGAAGAAGTACACGGCTCGCTCGGCGGAGGGCTGTTTCGCGGCCTGGAGGTAATTGTTTTTGCTGTTGTTGCAGAGGTGCGGCAGGTGCAGCCGGTGGCGGAAGACGCGCAAGCAGTTCATTAAATCTGTTATCGAGCTTTGTTTCGAACGTCTTCTCAACGCCAGTGATCTTCTGCATGGCCTCTTCAAAATTGTTCAGCACATCTTGCACCTGTTCAGTCATCATTTGCTGAAACTTATCATGAAGCTCCTTGTTCGATAAATTCTCCCAGTCAATCTCGTCGACTTGTGATCCTGGCATGGTTAGCAGCAATAGAAACACACAAGAATATGATCCTACAGACTACGAACAAGTGGTGGTGGTGGGTGTCACAAATCCGTCAAGAAAAACTCAAATTCTTACCAGTTCTTACCCAGCAACAGGCGGTGATCGGCAACCGTTGTAGTCAAAACTCTCAAAGCTTGGATAGAGCGATTACCAGGGAGAGTCAAACGCACGACGTAGATGTATGTGGAGCTGGGAAGGCTTATAATATGGTAGCAAAAAGGGTCAGCAATAATCAATTCAGAGATGCAAAGTTGAATAAACGCTCAATGACGGTACTGTGGTGGTCCTAGGCTAGACTGTGCTAGAGACGCGAGCCTAGAACACCAACAAAATCACGGCGCGGCACGTAAACAAGGGGAAAAGCACACTCTGGGAAAAAAATTCGCTCTTTTTTTGCGCTGTTTTTTTTTGCGCTGCTCCTTTTTTTTTGCAAAAAATCACTATAATGGCGAGTGTCTCAAAACTCTTCCCAGGTCAAACTGACAGGATGGGCACGAAATTTTTGTGACCAATTTTTTTTTGACTGCCCGGACCCAAAAACTGGAAACGGGTCAAAAAAAAACTTTCTATAACGGCGACTGTCTCAATACGCTTAGAAACACCTAAAAATAGGATAGCCAGAATTTTTTTTGTCAAGTGCGTTTTCCGAAAATTTTGGGCCTAAACGGAGGGTGGTTTCCGGACTCTTTTTTTTTCCGAAACCTACTCCGTCAAGGAAATACGAATCGGAAACCAGATGGGTTTCGAAAACAAACCTAATATGCAAGGAACTCGGATTGATGGTGGATATATGGTGGTGGTATATGGCAGCGGTGGTGGTAGCGGTGGTAGTATATGGATATGGGTCGGTGGTGGTATATGGACACGGATTGGTGGTGGTATATGGATACGGATTCGGAGCGATGGCGGATAAACGGTGGTGGTAGATGGCAGGGGCGATGATGATGGTGCGGCGGCGGCGTGACAACTTATGACCAGAACTCGAAACTCTAAAAGACTAGACTCTAAGACCAGCAACTAGACACGACGATGCAACCGCAAATTCAACAAAGCAAAACCCTAAAAAGATTATGCAAAGGCTCAGATTGGTTCGGATATGATGAACTAACCCTAATTTTTTTGTGGCTTTTTCGTGGACTGTAGGTATGAAGAACAGACTCGATCTAAACTACGAAAAACTATAAAATCTCACCGAGCAACCTGGAAATCTGATACCACTTGATAGAGGCAAAGGTGTCCCGTCTTTCGATGAGATGGTGGATTTCGCTTTGGTGGAAGTCGACTTTGACGATCCGACTACGAACGTGCGAGGACGTCACGCCTTAGCAATCGCTAAACCAACTCCGAGAGGTTATTGACCACGCCGAAGCACGATCAACCTGACCACGAGGGTCTGTTTCCTGCGAGCAAACGAGAACAAGCAAGAAACTGAGATTGCAATCTGGATATTGCGAATATAAGATGAAAGCTTTATTGATCAAGGTGGGGTTCTGTGACGCCTTTGTCTGGTCGTTGAACACAAGCGAAGTACGCGAAGTTGCAGCTATGGCGAACTTTTAATCTAAACAAAACCCAAAGTCTAAACGGTGCCCTAAGGGCTGTATATATGGAGGAAGAGAGGGGGAATTTCGTGGCCCTTGGTGGAGGGGTCCGAAATCAACCCTATCTCTTGTTTCCCCACACATACGGACTCTCAAAATAGCCTATACTTATGTATTTCGAAATTACATGGGCCTGGCCCAATAAAAAGGTGACGCAGCACCTATAATAGCCTCGGGACGAAATTTATGAAGTGGCATCTTGTTTATTTCGTCCAAGGCTTCATGCACCCATTATGGTGGCTTCAAAGTCCTGAAATCATCACTTGTAACTCCGTTCTTGTTCCCCTTGCGCATGGCATCATCTCCATGCTTGTTCTTGCTCCAATGTTCATCCTTCTCCAAGCTAGGCCCTTCATTTGTAAGCAAAACAAATGTATCCAATTTAGGCAGCATCATATTCTCATGAACATTAGAATCATTACCAAGAAACGAAAGTACCTGATAATTTAATTGGCGTGCGCGAGCTCTAGTAATTGGTCCCGTATATGTAGCAGTAGGGGCTGTGGGTGTAACAATGGTATTGATGTCCTCATCAAGTGGGGTTGTACACACCCCGGAGTCTCAGGAGTGCCGCCCTTGGGCCTTGGGGGCTCCCTCCCACGTCTTAGTGGTAGCACTTAGCTCCGCGCTAGTGAGAAGACGTCGAAGACTAGACTAGGTGCCGGACGCGGCTTTTCATTTGCTTTCCAAAGTTGGCTCACCCCTCTTTAATTGAAATTTGCTTTCTGGTGTCTCTTGCTAGTCTCGCCCTTTCACTTTCTGCCTCTGTTTCTGATAGAGGCAAAGGTGTCCCGTCTTTCGATGAGATGATGGATATCGCTTTGGTGGCAGTCGACTTTGACGATCCGACTACGAACGTGCGAGGACGTCGCGCCTTAGCAATCGCTAAACCAACTCCGAGAGGTTAGTGACCACGCCGGAGCACGATCAACCTGACCACGAGGGTCTGTTTCCTGCGAGCAAACGAAGAACAAGCAAGAAACTGAGATTGCAATCTGGATATTGCGAATATAAGATGAAAGCTTTATTGATCAAGGTGGGGTTCTGTGACGCCTTTGTCTAGTCGTTGAACACAAACGAAGTACGCGAAGTTGCAGCTATGGCGAACTTTTAATCTAAACAAAACCC
>NC_057803.1:250687563-250727246 GCF_018294505.1 Triticum aestivum
GGGGGGGGGGATTTCGTGGTCCTTGGTGGAGGGGTCCGAAATCAACCCTATCTCTTGTTTCCCCACACATACGTACTCTAAAAATATCCTATACTTATGTATTTCGAAATTACATGGGCCTGGCCCAATAATAAGGTGACGCAGCACCTAAAATAGCCTCGGGACGAAATTTATGAAGTGGCATCTTGTATATTTCGTCCAAGGCTTCATGCACCCATTATGGTGGCTTCAAAGTCCTGAAATCATCACTTGTAACTCCGTTCTTGTTCCCCTTGCGCATGCCATCATCTCCATGCTTGTTCTTGCTCCAATGTTCATCCTTCTCCAAGCTAGGCCCTTCATTTGTAAGCAAAACAAATGTATCCAATTTAGGCAGCATCATATTCTCATGAACATTAGAATCATTACTAAGAAACGGAAGTACCTGGTAATTTAGTTGGCGTGCACGAGCTCTAGTAATTGGTCCAGTATGTATAGCAGCAGGGGCTGTGGGTGTAACAATTGTATTGATGTCCTCATCATCCTCCCCTTCTTGATATGAAGTCGTCCTCGACGGCAGTTCATCTTCCTCACCCAAATAAGGCTTCAAATCTGCAATGTTAAAAGTGGGACTAACCCCAAAATCTGCAGGCAGCTCAAGTTTATATGCATTATCATTTATTTTCTCTAACACCTTAAAGGGACCATCAGCATGTGGCATTAACTTTGATTTGCGCAAATCAGGAAATCTATCCTTACGCAAATGTAACCAAACAAGATCTCCAGGTGCAAACACAACATGTTTTCTACCCTTATCTCCAGCAAGTTTATATTTAGCATTCATGCGCTCAATGTTTTCCTTAGTTAACTCATGCATTTTTAAAATCAATTCAGCACGTTGTTTAGCATCAAAATTAACCTTCTCCGAAGATGGAAGAGGCAACAAATCAATAGGTGCACGAGGTAGGAAACCATACACAACTTCAAAAGGGCACATCTTAGTAGTAGAATGCAATGAACGATTATAAGCAAATTCAATATGAGGCAAGCTGATGAGGACATCAATACAATTGTTACACCCACAGCCCCTGCTGCTATACATACTGGACCAATTACTAGAGCTCGTGCACGCCAACTAAATTACCAGGTACTTTCGTTTCTTGGTAATGATTCTAATGTTCATGAGAATATGATGCTGCCTAAATTGGATACATTTGTTTTGTTTACAAATGAAGGGCCTAGCTTGGAGAAGGATGAACATTGGAGCAAGAACAAGCATGGAGATGATGGCATGCGCAAGGGGAACAAGAACGGAGTTACAAGTGATGATTTCAGGACTTTGAAGCCACCATAATGGGTGCATGAAGCCTTGGACGAAATATACAAGATGCCACTTCATAAATTTCGTCCCGAGGCTATTTTAGGTGCTGCGTCACCTTATTATTGGGCCAGGCCCATGTAATTTCGAAATACATAAGTATAGGCTATTTTTAGAGTCCGTATGTGTGGGGAAACAAGAGTTAGGGTTGATTTCGGACCCCTCCACCAAGGGCCACGAAATTCCCCCCCTCTTCCTCCATATATACAGCCCTTAGGGCATCGTTTAGACTTTGGGTTTTGTTTAGATTAAAAGTTCGCCATAGCTGCAACTTCGCGTACTTCGTTTGTGTTCAACGACCAGACAAAGGCGTCACAGAACCCCACCTTGATCAATAAAGCTTTCATCTTATATTCGCAATATCCAGATTGCAATCTTAGTTTCTTGCTTGTTCTTCGTTTGCTCGCAGGAAACAGACCTTCGTGGTCAGGTTGATCGTGCTCCGGCGTGGTCAATAACCTCTCGGAGTTGGTTTAGCGATTGCTAAGGCGCGACGTCCTCGCACGTTCGTAGTCGGATCGTCAAAGTCGACTTCCACCAAAGCGAAATCCTCCATCTCATCGAAAGACGGGACACCTTTGCCTCTATCACAAGCATTCCTCCCACATTTTCTTATTATTCTTCAAAACAGCCCTAAGCATAGTAGACAACGTTCTATTGACTACTTCAGTTTGTCCATCAGTTTGGGGGTGACAAGTAGTACTAAAAAGCAGTTTAGTCCCCAACTTAGCCCATAAACATCTCCAAAAGTGGCTAAGAAATTTAGTATCACGATCTGAAACAATAGTATTTGGCACACCATGCAAGCGAATAATTTCATGAAAGAACAAATCAGCAACATTAACAGCATCATCGCTTTTATGACATGGTATAAAGTGTGCCATTTTCGAGAATCTATCCACGACAACAAATATGCTATCCCTCCCCTTCTTTGTTCGAGGTAAACCTAAAACAAAGTCCATAGATATATCCTCCCAAGTAACACTAGGTACAGGCAAAGGCATATATAAACCATGAGGATTGAGTCGTGACTTAGCTTTTTGACATGTAGTGCAGCGAGCAATAAAACGCTCAACATCCCGTCTCATCTTTGGCCAAAAGAAATGTGTAGCAAGTACGTCCTCCGTCTTTTTCACGCCAAAGTGTCCCATTAATCCTCCTCCATGCGCCTCCTGCAACAACAAAAGACGAACGGAGCTAGCTGGAATGCATAGCTTGTTAGCACGAAACACAAATCCATCGTTAACGACAGACTTGTTCCACATTCTTCCTTCTTTACAATTCTGCATTACATCTTTAAAATCAACATCATGCACATATTGATCTTTGATGGTCTCCAAACCAAATATTTTGAAGTCAAGTTGTGAAAGCATAGTATAGCGACGAGACAATGCATCAGCAATAACATTTTCTTTTCCCTTCTTGTGTTTAATGACATAAGGGAAAGTCTCAATGAATTCAACACATTTAGCATGTCTACGATTCAGTTTAGCTTGACTTTTAATATGTTTCAAAGATTCATGATCAGAATGTATAACAAATTCTTTGGGCCATAAATAATGTTGCGATGTTTCTAAAGTCCGAACAAGAGCATAGGCATGACTAACCACTCATATAATCCAAACTTAGTTTTAAATGCTGTTTTCCATTCATCCCCCAATTTCATACGAATTTGATGGTATCCACTACGCAAATCAACTTTGGAGAATATTGTAGAGCCACTCAATTCATCAAGCATATCATCTAGCCTAGGAATAGGATGACGATAACGAATAGTAATATTATTAATGCCTCTACAATCAACACACATACGTGATGTACCATCCTTTTTCGGCACTAGAATAATAGGAACAGCACAAGGACTAAGGGATTCGCGTATATAACCTTTGTCGAGAAGCTCTTGTACTTGACGCATAATCTCCTTCGTCTCCTCTGGATTGGTACGGTATGGTGCACGGTTTGGCAGTGAAGCACCGGGAATTAAGTCAATCTGATGCTCAATCCCTCGAATAGGTGGTAATCCCGGTGGCACGTCTTGTGGAAAAACGTCAGCGAACTCCTGCAAAATGTTAGTGACAGCAGGAGGCAAAGAGGAAGGCACGTCCTCGAATGAAAATAATGCCTCTTTGCACACAAAAGCATAGCAAACAGATTTGCTGAAATCTAGCTCATCAATATCAGATTTGGTGGCAAATAAACATGCACTTTTCAATTTAATTTCAGAAGCAACACTAGATGGTTTATTATTATGCTTCATTTGTTGCTCAAATTCTTTTGCCACAATCTGATTTTCACTCTTATTCTTCTCCTGTTGTGCTTTATTAGCTCTATTAATATCATCTTTCAAAATGGAATCAGGAGTCATAGGAAGCAAAGTAATATTTTTATCCTTATGAACAAGAGTATAGTGATTGTTTCTACCATGGTGTATAGAATTTTTATCAAATTGCCATGGTCTACCAAGTAATAAGGAACATGCTTGCATAGGTACCACATCACAATCAACATAATCAGCATATGTAGAGATACTAAAATGCACACGAACAGTACGTGTTACCTTAACCTTGCCGCTGTTGTTGAACCATTGGATGTAGTAAGGATGTGGATGTGGTCTTGTGGTGAGAGAAAGCTTCTCCACCATCTCCATGCTAGCCAAGTTGTTGCAACTACCTCCGTCTATGATGATGCGCACAGAACGTTCCTTCACAACTCCCTTGGTATGGAACAAATTGTGCCTCTGATTTTGCTCAGCTTGTGTGACCTGCACACTCAAAACACGTTGAGCAACTAAACATTCATACCTGTCAGCGTCTTCAGGAGCCATGTATTGCGTCTCATGATCAGAATCATCTCCACCATGTTCTTCACGTGTAATAAGAGCCAAAGTCTCCTCATCATAGTCACTAGCGGACTCATATCCACTAGACTATAATATCACTATAATATCCGCAGTAGCAATCATCACATGCGGTGATAGAGGCAAAGGTGTCCCGTCTTTCGATGAGATGGTGGATTTCGCTTTGGTGGAAGTCGACTTTGACGATCCGACTACGAACGTGCGAGGACGTCGCGCCTTAGCAATCGCTAAACCAACTCCGAGAGGTTATTGACCACGCCGGAGCACGATCAACCTGACCACGAGGGTCTGTTTCCTGCGAGCAAACGAAGAACAAGCAAGAAACTAAGATTGCAATCTGGATATTGCGAAAATAAGATGAAAGCTTTATTGATCAAGATGGGGTTCTGTGACGCCTTTGTCTGGTCGTTGAACACAAACGAAGTACGCGAAGTTGCAGCTATGGCGAACTTTTAATCTAAACAAAACCCAAAGTCTAAACGATGCCCTAAGGGCTGTATATATGGAGGAAGAGGGGGAGAATTTCGTGGCCCTTGGTGGAGGGGTCCGAAATCAACCCTATCTCTTGTTTCCCCACACATACGGACTCTAAAAATAGCCTATACTTATGTATTTCGAAATTACATGGGCCTGGCCCAATAATAAGGTGACGCAGCACCTAAAATAGCCTCGGGACGAAATTTATGAAGTGGCGTCTTGTATATTTCGTCCAAGGCTTCATGCACCCATTATGGTGGCTTCAAAGTCCTGAAATCATCACTTGTAACTCCGTTCTTGTTTCCCTTGCGCATGCCATCATCTTCATGCTTGTTCTTGCTCCAATGTTCATCCTTCTCCAAGCTAGGCCCTTCATTTGTAAGCAAAACAAATGTATCCAATTTAGGCAGCATCATATTCTCATGAACATTAGAATCATTACCAAGAAACGAAAGTACCTGGTAATTTAGTTGGCGTGCACGAGCTCTAGTAATTGGTCCAGTATGTATAGCAGCAGGGGCTGTGGGTGTAACAATTGTATTGATGTCCTCATCATCCTCCCCTTCTTGAAATGAAGTCGTCCTCGACGGAAGTTCATCTTCCTCACCCAAATAAGGCTTCAAATCTGCAATGTTAAAAGTGGGACTAACCCCAAAATCTGCAGGCAGCTCAAGTTTATATGCATTATCATTTATTTTCTCTAACACCTTAAAGGGACCATCAGCACGTGGCATTAACTTTGATTTGCGCAAATCAGGAAATCTATCCTTACGCAAATGTAACCAAACAAGATCTCCAGGTGCAAACACCACATGTTTTCTACCCTTATCGCCAGCAAGTTTATATTTAGCATTCATGCGCTCAATGTTTTCCTTAGTTAACTCATGCATTTTTAAAATCAATTCAGCACGTTGTTTAGCATCAAAATTAACCTTCTCCGAAGATGGAAGAGGCAACAAATCAATAGGTGCACGAGGTAGGAAACCATACACAACTTCAAAAGGGCACATCTTAGTAGTAGAATGCATTGAACGATTATAAGCAAATTCAATATGAGGCAAGCATTCCTCCCACATTTTCTTATTATTCTTCAAAACAGCCCTAAGCATAGTAGACAACGTTCTATTGACTACTTCAGTTTGTCCATCAGTTTGGGGGTGACAAGTAGTACTAAAAAGCAGTTTAGTCCCCAACTTGGCCCATAAACATCTCCAAAAGTGGCTAAGAAATTTAGTATCACGATCTGAAACAATAGTATTTGGCACACCATGCAAGCGAATAATTTCACGAAAGAACAAATCAGCAACATTAACAGCATCATCGCTTTTATGACATGGTATAAAGTGTGCCATTTTCGAGAATCTATCCACGACAACAAATATGCTATCCCTCCCCTTCTTTGTTCGAGGTAAACCTAAAACAAAGTCCATAGATATATCCTCCCAAGGAACACTAGGTACAGGCAAAGGCATATATAAACCATGAGGATTGAGTCGTGACTTAGCTTTTTGACATGTAGTGATAGAGGCAAAGGTGTCCCGTCTTTCGATGAGATGGTGGATTTCGCTTTGGTGGAAGTCGACTTTGACGATCCGACTACGAACGTGCGAGGACGTCGCGCCTTAGCAATCGCTAAACCAACTCCGAGAGGTTATTGACCACGCCGGAGCACGATCAACCTGACCACGAGGGTCTGTTTCCTGCGAGCAAACGAAGAACAAGCAAGAAACTAAGATTGCAATCTGGATATTGCGAATATAAGATGAAAGCTTTATTGATCAAGGTGGGGTTCTGTGACGCCTTTGTCTGGTCGTTGAACACAAACGAAGTACGCGAAGTTGCAGCTATGGCGAACTTTTAATCTAAACAAAACCCTAAGGAAAAGCTACTAGATGGATCTACTTATATAGGAGCAAGGGGTGGCGGCCAAGGAGGTGGGAGGACGTCCCAAGGCAGCCTAAAACTAAATCTAGGTCGTACAAGGCCAATGGGCCCAAGTGGAGGTGATGTAACACCTTTGGACTTGTAGTTTGACTCGGATTCTGCTGCAGCATCAGATTGTTTCGTCCACAACTCAACGCTCCGGACGAATTTGAAGGTGATTCCAATTGGGTTGGAAAGTGCACGAAATCTATTTTCCAACAAAAAAAGAATCACCCAATTCGGAGTCCGTATGAAAAACTTGTGTCTGTTTTGAGTCAGGTATGTCTGTGCAGTCCGAATCTGAATCCAGAACGTGAGAGACTTGGACTATCTTCTCTTGGGCCAAAAGTGACGTGAGAGAACTTTTTGGACAGCAAATAAACATCTCTTTCTTCCTTATCTTCATATGTGGATTGTACAAATGTCCCATACACCTGCAATTAGACAAAACACAAAAGTGTGTGAAGTATTTTTGTTCTGGATAACATAAATAGATTATTGAATAGTTTGCACTAGAAATCACCTGACAAATATGCATATATGCAATATTTTTGGTCATATCCAAGGTAGTCATGTCCTCATCATCTACATATGCTGATTATGTTGATTGTGATGTGGTACCTATGCAAGCATGTTCCTTATTACTTGGTAGACCATGGCAATTTGATAAAAATTCTGTACACCATGGTAGAAACAATCACTATACTCTTGTTCATAAGGATAAAAATATTACTTTGCTTCCTATGACTCCTGATTCCATTTTGAAAGATGATATTAATAGAGCTAATAAAGCACAACAGGAGAAGAATAAGAGTGAAAATCAGATTGTGGCAAAAGAATTTGAGCAACAAATGAAGCCTAATAATAAACCATCTAGTGTTGCTTCTGAAATTAAATTAAAAAGTGCATGTTTATTTGCCACCAAATCTGATATTGATGAGCTAGATTTCAGCAAATCTGTTTGCTATGCTTTTGTGTGCAAAGAGGCATTATTTTCATTCGAGGACGTGCCTTCCTCTTTGCCTCCTGCTGTCACTAACATTTTGCAGGAGTTCGCTGACGTTTTTCCACAAGACGTGCCACCGGGATTACCACCTATTCGAGGGATTGAGCATCAGATTGACTTAATTCCCGGTGCTTCACTGCCAAACCGTGCACCATACCGTACCAATCCAGAGGAGACGAAGGAGATTATGCGTCAAGTACAAGAGCTTCTCGACAAAGGTTATATACGCGAATCCCTTAGTCCTTGTGCTGTTCCTATTATTCTAGTGCCGAAAAAGGATGGTACATCACGTATGTGTGTTGATTGTAGAGGCATTAATAATATTACTATTCGTTATCGTCATCCTATTCCTAGGCTAGATGATATGCTTGATGAATTGAGTGGCTCTACAATATTCTCCAAAGTTGATTTGCGTAGTGGATACCATCAAATTCGTATGAAATTGGGGGATGAATGGAAAACAGCATTTAAAACTAAGTTTGGATTATATGAGTGGTTAGTCATGCCTATGCTCTTGTTCGGACTTTAGAAACATCGCAACATTATTTATGGCCCAAAGAATTTGTTATACATTCTGATCATGAATCTTTGAAACATATTAAAAGTCAAGCTAAACTGAATCGTAGACATGCTAAATGTGTTGAATTCATTGAGACTTTCCCTTATGTCATTAAACACAAGAAGGGAAAAGAAAATGTTATTGCTGATGCATTGTCTCGTCGCTATACTATGCTTTCACAACTTGACTTCAAAATATTTGGTTTGGAGACCATCAAAGATCAATATGTGCATGATGTTGATTTTAAAGATGTAATGCAGAATTGTAAAGAAGGAAGAATGTGGAACAAGTCTGTCGTTAACGATGGATTTGTGTTTCGTGCTAACAAGCTATGCATTCCAGCTAGCTCCGTTCGTCTTTTGTTGTTGCAGGAGGCGCATGGAGGAGGATTAATGGGACACTTTGGCGTGAAAAAGACGGAGGACGTACTTGCTACACATTTCTTTTGGCCAAAGATGAGACGGGATGTTGAGCGTTTTATTGCTCGCTGCACTACATGTCAAAAAGCTAAGTCACGACTCAATCCTCATGGTTTATATATGCCTTTGCCTGTACCTAGTGTTACTTGGGAGGATATATCTATGGACTTTGTTTTAGGTTTACCTCGAACAAAGAAGGGGAGGGATAGCATATTTGTTGTCGTGGATAGATTCTCGAAAATGGCACACTTTATACCATGTCATAAAAGCGATGATGCTGTTAATGTTGCTGATTTGTTCTTTCATGAAATTATTCGCTTGCATGGTGTGCCAAATACTATTGTTTCAGATCGTGATACTAAATTTCTTAGCCACTTTTGGAGATGTTTATGGGCTAAGTTGGGGACTAAACTGCTTTTTAGTACTACTTGTCACCCCCAAACTGATGGACAAACTGAAGTAGTCAATAGAACGTTGTCTACTATGCTTAGGGCTGTTTTGAAGAATAATAAGAAAATGTGGGAGGAATGCTTGTGATAGAGGCAAAGGTGTCCCGTCTTTCGATGAGATGGAGGATTTCGCTTTGGTGGAAGTCGACTTTGACGATCCGACTACGAACGTGCGAGGACGTCGCGCCTTAGCAATCGCTAAACCAACTCCGAGAGGTTATTGACCACGCCGGAGCACGATCAACCTGACCACGAAGGTCTGTTTCCTGCGAGCAAACGAAGAACAAGCAAGAAACTAAGATTGCAATCTGGATATTGCGAATATAAGATGAAAGCTTTATTGATCAAGGTGGGGTTCTGTGACGCCTTTGTCTGGTCGTTGAACACAAACGAAGTACGCGAAGTTGCAGCTATGGCGAACTTTTAATCTAAACAAAACCCAAAGTCTAAACGATGCCCTAAGGGCTGTATATATGGAGGAAGAGGGGGGGAATTTCGTGGCCCTTGGTGGAGGGGTCCGAAATCAACCCTAACTCTTGTTTCCCCACACATACGGACTCTAAAAATAGCCTATACTTATGTATTTCGAAATTACATGGGCCTGGCCCAATAATAAGGTGACGCAGCACCTAAAATAGCCTCGGGACGAAATTTATGAAGTGGCATCTTGTATATTTCGTCCAAGGCTTCATGCACCCATTATGGTGGCTTCAAAGTCCTGAAATCATCACTTGTAACTCCGTTCTTGTTCCCCTTGCGCATGCCATCATCTCCATGCTTGTTCTTGCTCCAATGTTCATCCTTCTCCAAGCTAGGCCCTTCATTTGTAAGCAAAACAAATGTATCCAATTTAGGCAGCATCATATTCTCATGAACATTAGAATCATTACCAAGAAACGAAAGTACCTGGTAATTTAGTTGGCGTGCACGAGCTCTAGTAATTGGTCCAGTATGTATAGCAGCAGGGGCTGTTGGTGTAACAATTGTATTGATGTCCTCATCAGTATTGATAATGGTGGGGATCCGTAAGCGGTCTTGGTCTGATCGTTGGACACAAACGAAGTACACGAAGTTGCAATGGCTAACTTTTAACTAAACAAATCCCAAGGAAAAAGCTACTAGATGGATCTACTTATATAGGAGCAAGGGGTGGCGGCCAAGGAGGTGGGAGGACGTACCAAGGCAGCCTAAAACTAAATCTAGGTCGTACAAGGCCAATGGGCCCAAGTGGAGGTGATGTAACACCTTTGGACTTGTAGTTTGACTCGGATTCTGCTGCAGCATCAGATTGTTTCGTCCACAACTCAACGCTCCGGACGAATTTGAAGGTGATTCCAGTTGGGTTGGAAAGTGCACGAAATCTAGTTTCCAACAAAAAACGAATCACCCAATTCGGAGTCCGTATGAAAAACTTGTGTGCGTTTTGAGTCAGGTATGTCTGTGCAGTCCGAATCTGAATCCAGAACGTGAGAGATTTGGACTCTATCTTCTCTTGGGCCAAAAGTGACGTGAGAGAACTTTTTGGACAGCAAATAAACATCTCTTTCTTCCTTATCTTCATATGTGGATTGTACAAATGTCCCATACACCTGCAATTAGACAAAACACAAAAGTGTGTGAAGTATTTTTGTTCTGGATAACATAAATAGATTATTGAATAGTTATGCATGTATGCAATATTTTTGGTCATATCCAAGGTAGTCATGTCCTGATCACCTAGGAATAGGATGACGATAACGAATAGTAATATTATTAATGCCTCTACAATCAACACACATACGTGATGTACCATCCTTTTTCGGCACTAGAATAATAGGAACAGCACAAGGACTAAGGGATTCGCGTATATACCCTTTGTCGAGAAGCTCTTGTACTTGACGCATAATGTCCTTCGTCTCCTCTGGATTGGTACGGTATGGTGCACGGTTTGGCAGTGAAGCACCGGGAATTAAGTCAATCTGATGCTCAATCCCTCGAATAGGCGGTAATCCCGGTGGCACGTCTTGTGGAAAGACGTCAGCGAACTCCTGCAAAATGTTAGTGACAGCAGGAGGCAAAGAGGAAGGCACGTCCTCGAATGAAAATAATGCCTCTTTGCACACAAAAGCATAGCAAACAGATTTGCTGAAATCTAGCTCATCAATATCAGATTTGGTGGCAAATAAACATGCACTTTTCAATTTAATTTCAGAAGCAACACTAGATGGTTTATTATTAGGCTTCATTTGTTGCTCAAATTCTATTGCCACAATCTGATTTTCACTCTTATTCTTCTCCTGTTTTGCTTTATTAGCTCTATTAATATCATCTTTCAAAATGGAATTAGGAGTCATAGGAAGCAAAGTAATATTTTTATCCTTATGAACAAGAGTATAGTGATTGTTTCTACCATGGTGTACAGAATTTTTATCAAATTGCCATGGTCTACCAAATAATAAGGAACATGCTTGCATAGGTACCACATCACAATCAACATAATCAGCATATGTAGAGATACTAAAATGCACACGAACAATACGTGTTACCTTAACCTTGCCGCTGTTGTTGAACCATTGGATGTAGTAAGGATGTGGATGTGGTCTTGTGGTGAGAGAAAGCTTCTCCACCATCTCCATGCTAGCCATGTTGTTGCAGCTCCCTCCGTCTATTATGACGCGCACAGAACGTTCCTTCACAACTCCCTTGGTATGGAACAAATTGTGCCTCTGATTTTGCTCAGCTTGTGTGACCTGCACACTCAAAACACGTTGAGCAACTAAACATTCATACCTGTCAGCGTCTTCAGGAGCCATGTATTGCGTCTCATGATCAGAATCATCTCCACCATGTTCTTCACGTGTAATAAGAGCCAATGTCTCCTCATCATAGTCACTAGCGGACTCATATCCACCATCCGCGGTAGCAATCATCACACGCGGAGATTTGCATTCCCTCGCATAATGACCTCCTCCCTTACAACGACGACAAATAATATCACTTGTGTGCCCTGTTGATGCCATGGAAGAAGAAGAACGATGTGCAGGCCCCGCAGGTGCGCTCTTGGCAGATATTGGTGGTTGTTCCTGTTTTCTTGTATCACGGCTGTAGGAGGCACCTGATTGAGGTGCTGGTGCAGTTGAAGTAGAAGATGCACGCGGCGTCCATGAGGAAGGTCGGCTGCAGAAAAGTTAGTTCGCGCCAATGCTTGTCGATCCTGCACTTCACGTTCAGCTTTACAAGCAAGATGGAATAAACGAGTGATATTAGTATACTCCTTATAGTCTAGAATGGTCTGAATCTCTCTATTTAATCCACCCAGAAAACGTGCAAGCATAGCTTCATTCTCCTCAACAATACCACATCGAATCATGCCAGTTTGTAATTCCTGATAATATTCTTCTATAGAATTTTTTCCTTGTCTTAAACGCTGCAATTTTTGAAGCAATTCACGTTGATAATATGGTGGAACCCAACGCGTACGCATAGCAGTTTCAAAGCAGCCCAAGTAGTTGGAATAGGATATAATCTACAATGTTCAGACCACCATACACATGCAAAACTAGTGAAAGCACAAACAGCAGCAGCAACTCGTCTCTCCTCAGGATATTGTAAACATGTAAATCGTTGTTCAGTTTCTAACTCCCAAGTAAGATATATATCAGGAACATATCTACCCTCAAATGGTGGAATATTCAATTTCAGTTTAGGAATATGGACATCATCTCGTACCTGAGGTGGTGGTGCAGGCCTACCATTACGAATATATACCTGAGGTCGACCTGCTGGTGGTGGTGCTGGTGGCTGCTCGTAGATCTGATTTTGATCAACCTCATCCTCATAATCGCCCGCATACTCATCATCCTCCTGGGTACCAGCAGGAGCAGTAGCAGGAGCCAAAGAAGCACCAACAGCAGTAACAGCGGCACCAGAATTTTGTCCTGGCACAATAGGAACACGCTGTGCTCGTCCATACTGATTCGGAAGGGGGCGTAGTTGTTGTTGTTGCAGAGGTGCGACAGGTGCAGCCGGTGGTGGAAGACGCGCAAGCAGTTCATTAAATCTGTTATCGAGCTTTGTTTCGAACGTCTTCTCAAGGCCAGTGATCTTCTCCATGGCCTCTTCAAAATTGTTCAGCACATCTTGTACCTGTTCAGTCATCATTTGCTGAAACTTATCATGAAGCTCCTTGTTCGATAAGTTCTCCCAGTCAATCTCGTCGGCTTGTGATCCTGGCATGGTTAGCAGCAATAGAAACACACAAGAATATGATCGTACAGACTACTAAGAAGTGGTGGTGGTGTATCACAAATCCGTCAAGCAAATCTCAAATTCTTACCAGTTCTTACCCAGCAGCAGGCGGTGATCGGCAACCGTTGTAGTCAAAAACTCTCAAAGCTTGGATAGAGCGATTACCAGGGAGAGTCAAACACACGACGTAGATGTATGTGGAGCTGGGAAGGCTTATAGTATGGTAGCAAAAAGGGTCAGCAATAATCAATTCAGAGATGCAAAGTTGAATAAACGCTCAACGACGGTACTGTGCTGGTCCTAGGCTAGACTGTGCTAGAGACGCGAGCCTAGAACACCAACAAAATCACGACGCGGCACGTAAACAAGGGAAAAGCACACTCTGATTTTTTTTTCGCTCTTTTTTTTTGCACGCTCTTTTTTTTGCGCTGCTTTTTTTTGCGAAAAATCACTATAATGGCGAGTGTCTCAAAACTCTTCCTAGGTCAAACTGACAGGATGGGCACGAAATTTTTTTTTTCGACCAAAATTTTTTTTTTTGACTGCCCGGACCCAAAAACTGGAAACAGGTCAAAAAAACTTCCTATAATGGCACCTGTCTCAAAACACTCAGAAACACCTAAAAATAAGATAGCCAGAAAATTTTTCGAAAAATGCGTTTTCGAAAAAATTTGGGCCTAAACGGAGCGTGGCTACCCGACTCTTTTTTTTTTCTTCCGAAACCTACTCCGGCAAGGAAACACGAATCGGAATCTAGATGGATCTCGAAAACAAACCTAATAAGCAAAGAACTCGGATTGGTGGTGGATATATGGTGGTGGTATATGGCAGCGGTGGTGGTAGCGGTGGTAGTATATGGATATGGATCGGTGGTGGTATATGGACACGGATTGGTGGTGGTATATGGATACGGATTCGGTGCGGTGGTGGTAGATGGCAGGGGCGATGATGATGGTGCGGCGGCTGCGTGACAACTTATGACCAGAACTCGAAACTCTAAAAGACTAGACTCTAAGACCAGGAACTAGACACGACGATGCAACCGCAAATTCAACAAAGCAAAACCCTAAAAAGATTATGCAAAGGCTCAGCTTGGTTCGGATATGATGAACTAACCCTAATTTTTTTTTGGCTTTTTCGTGGACTGTAGGTATGAAGAACAGACTCGATCTAAACTACGAAAAACTGTAAAATCTCACCGAGCAACCTGGAAATCTGATACCACTTGATAGAGGCGGAGGTGTCCCGTCTTTCGATGAGATGGTGGATTTCGCTTTGGCGGAAGTCGACTTTGACGATCCGACTACGAACGTGCGAGGACGTCGCGCCTTAGCAATCGCTGAACCAACTCCGAGAGGTTATTGACCACGCCGGAGCACGATCAACCTGACCACGAGGGTCTATTTCCTGCGAGCAAACAAAGAACAAGCAAGAAACTGAGATTGCAATCTGGATATTGCGAATATAAGATGAAAGCTTTATTGATCAAGGTGGGGTTCTGTGACGCCTTTGTCTGGTCGTTGAACACAAACGAAGTACGCGAAGTTGCAGCTATGGCGAACTTTTAATCTAAACAAAACCCAAAGTCTAAACGATGCCCTAAGGGCTGTATATATGGAGGAAGAGGGGGGAATTTCGTGGCCCTTGGTGGAGGGGTCCGAAATCAACCCTATCTCTTGTTTCCCCACACATACAGACTCTAAAAATAGCCTATACTTATGTATTTCGAAATTACATGGGCCTGGCCCAATAATAAGGTGACGCAGCACCTAAAATAGCCTCGGGACGAAATTTATGAAGTGGCATCTTGTATATTTCGTCCAAGGCTTCATGCACCCATTATGGTGGCTTCAAAGTCCTGAAATCATCACTTGTAACTCCGTTCTTGTTCCCCTTGCGCATGCCATCATCTCCATGCTTGTTCTTGCTCCAATGTTCATCCTTCTCCAAGCTAGGCCCTTCATTTGTAAGCAAAACAAATGTATCCAATTTAGGCAGCATCTTGTTTTAGAGTACGTATGTGTGGGGAAACAAGAGATAGGGTTGATTTCGGACCCCTCCACCAAGGACCACAAAATTCCCCCCCTCTTCCTCCATATATACAGCCCTTAGGGCATCGTTTAGACTTTGGGTTTTGTTTAGATTAAAAGTTCGCCATAGCTCCAACTTCGCGTACTTCGTTTGTGTTCAACGACCAGACAAAGGCGTCACAGAACCCCACCTTGATCAATAAAGCTTTCATCTTATATTCGCAATATCCAGATTGCAATATGAGTTTCTTGCTTGTTCTTCGTTTGCTTGCAGGAAACAGACCCTCGTGGTCAGGTTGATCGTGCTCCGGCGTGGTCAATAACCTCTCGGAGTTGGTTTAGCGATTGCTAAGGCGCGACGTCCTCGCACGTTCGTAGTCGGATCGTCAAAGTCGACTGCCACCAAAGCGATATCCATCATCTCATCGAAAGACGGGACCCCTTTGCCTCTATCAAGTGGTATCAGATTTCCAGGTTGCTCGGTGAGATTTTACAGTTTTTCGTAGTTTAGATCGAATCTGTTCTTCATACCTACAGTCCACGAAAAAGCCGAAAAAAATAGGGTTAGTCCATCATATCCGAACCAATCTGAGCCTTTGCATAATATTTTTAGGGTTTTGCTTTGTTAAATTTGCGGTTGCATCGTCGTGTCTAGTTGCTGGTCTTAGTGTTAGTCTTTTAGAGTTTCGAGTTCTGGTCATAAGTTGTCACGCCGCCACCGCACCATCATCATCGCCCCTGTCACCTACCACCACCGCTCCGAATCCGTATCCATATGCCACAACCAATCCGTATCCATATACCACCACCGATCCATATCCATATATTACCACCGCTGCCATATACCACCACCGCTGCCATATACCACCACCATATTAGGTGTGTTTTTGAGATCCATCTAGATTCCGATTCGTGTTTCCTTGCCGGAGTAGGTTTCGAAAAAAAAAAGAGTCCGGAAACCACCCTCCGTTTAGGCCCAAAAAATTTCGAAAACGCATTTTTCGAAAAAAATTCTGGCTATCCTATTTTTAGGTGTTTCTGAGTGTTTTGAGACAGGTGCCATTATAGGAAGTTTTTTTTGACCCGTTTCCAGTTTTTGGGTCCGGGCAGTCGAAAAAACGAAAAAACAAATTGGTCGAAAAAATTTCGTGCCCATCCTGTCAGTTTCACCTAGGAAGAGTTTTGAGACACTCGCCATTATAGTGATTTTTCGCAAAAAAAAGCAGCGCAAAAAAAAGAGCGCAAAAAAAAGAGCGAAAAAAAAAATTCCAGAGTGTGCTTTTTCCTTGTTTACGTGCAGCGCCGTGATTTTGTTAGTGTTCTAGGCTCGCGTCTCTAGCACGGTCTAGCCTAGGACCAGCAGAGTACCGTCGTTGAGCGTTTATTCAACTTTGCATCTCTGAATTGATTATTGCTGACCCTTTTTGCTACCATATTATAAGCCTTCCCAGCTCCACATACATCTACGTCATGCGTTTGACTCTCCCTGGTAATTGCTCTATCCAAGCTTTGACAGTTTTGACTACAACGGTTGCCGATCACCGCCTGCTGCTGGGTAAGAACTGGTAAGAATTTGAGTTTTGCTTGACGGGTTTGTGATACACCACCACCACTTCTTAGTAGTCTGTAGGATCATATTCTTGTGTGTTTCTATTTGCTGCTAACCATGGTAGGATCACAAGCCGATGAGACTGATTGGGAGAACCTGACGAACAAACAGCTACATGATAAATTTTAGCAAATGATGAGTGGACAGGTGCAAGATGTGCTAAACGGATTTGACGAGGCCATGGAGAAGAAAGATGGCATGAAGAAGACATTCGAAACAAAGCTTGATAGCAAGTTTAATGAATTGCTCGCGCGTTTACCACCACCACCGCCGGCTGCACCTATCGCACCTCTGCAACACCAACAACAACGCATCCTTCCGAATCAGTATGGACGAGCGAAGCGTGTTCCTATTGAGGATGGCCAAACTTCTGGTGCTGCTGTTCCTGTTATTGATGCCTCTTTGGCTCCTGCTACTACTGCTGCTGGTACCCAGAAGGATGATGAGTATGCGGGCGATTATGAGGATGAGGTTGATCAAAATCAGAACTACGTGCACCCACCAGCACCACCACCAGCAGGTCGACCTCAGGTATATATTCGTAATGGTAGGCCTGCACCACCACCTCAGGTACGAGATGATGTGCATATTCCTAAACTGAAATTGAATATTCCACCATTTGAGGGTAGATATGTTCCTGATATATATCTTACTTGGGAGTTAGAAACTGAACAACATTTTACATGTTTACAATATCCCGAGGAGAGACGGGTTGCTGCTGCTGTTTGTGCTTTCACTAGTTTTGCATGTGTATGGTGGTCTGAACATTGTAGATTATATCCTATTCCAACTACTTGGGATGCTTTGAAAACTGCTATGCGTACGCGTTGGGTTCCACCATATTATCAACGTGAATTGCTTCAAAAATTGCAGCGTTTAAGACAAGGGAAAAATTCTGTAGAAGAATATTATCAGGAATTACAAACTCGCATGATTAGATGTGGTATTGTTGAGGAGAATGAAGCTATGCTTGCACGTTTTCTGGGTGGATTAAATAGAGAGATTCAGACCATTCTAGACTATAAGGAGTATACTAATATCACTCGTTTATTCCATCTTGCTTGTAAGGCTGAACATGAAGTGCAGGATCGACAAGCATTGGCGCGATCTAACTTTTCTGCAGGCCGACCTTCATCATGGACACCGCGTGCATCTTCTACTTCAACTGCACCAGCACCTCAATCAGGTGCCTCCTCCAGTCGTGATACAAGAAAACAGGCACAACCACCATTATCTGCCATGAGCACACCTGCTGGGCCTGCACAGAGTTCTTCTTCTTCCATGGCATCAACAGGGCACACAAGTGATATTATTTGTCGTCGTTGTAAGGGAGGAGGTCATTATGCGAGAGAATGCAAATCTCCGCGTGTGATGATTGCTACCGCCGATGGTGGATATGATTCCGCTAGTGACTATGATGAGGAGACTTTGGCTCTTATTACACGTGAAGAACATGGTGGAGATGATTCTGTTCATGAGACGCAATACATGGCTCCTGAAGACGCTGACAGGTATGAATGTTTAGTTGCTCAACGTGTTTTGAGTGTGTAGGTCACACAAGCTGAGCAAAATCAGAGGCACAATTTGTTCCATACCAAGGGAGTTGTGAAGGAACGTTCTGTGCGCGTCATAATAGACGGAGGGAGCTGCAACAACTTGGCTAGCATGGAGATGGTGGAGAAGCTTTCTCTCACCACAAGACCACATCCACATCCTTACTACATCCAATGGTTCAAGAACAGCGGCAAGGTTAAGGTAACACGTACTGTTCGTGTGCATTTTAGTATCTCTACATATGCTGATTATGTTGATTGTGATGTGGTACCTATGCAAGCATGTTCCTTATTACTTGGTAGACCATGGCAATTTGATAAAAACTCTGTACACCATGGTAGAAACAATCACTATACTCTTGTTCATAAGGATAAAAATATTACTTTGCTTCCTATGACTCCTGATTCCATTTTGAAAGATGATATTAATAGAGCTAATAAAGCAAAACAGGAGAAGAATAAGAGTGAAAATCAGATTGTGGCAAAAGAATTTGAGCAACAAATGAAGCCTAATAATAAACCATCTAGTGTTGCTTCTGAAATTAAATTGAAAAGTGCATGTTTATTTGCCACCAAATCTGATATTGATGAGCTAGATTTCAGCAAATCTGTTTGCTATGCTTTTGTGTGCAAAGAGGCATTATTTTCATTCGAGGACGTGCCTTCCTCTTTGCCTCCTGCTGTCACTAACATTTTGCAGGAGTTCGCTGACGTCTTTCCACAAGACGTGTCACCGGGATTACCACCTATTCGAGGGATTGAGCATCAGATTGACTTAATTCCCGGTGCTTCACTGCCAAACCGTGCACCATACCGTACCAATCCAGAGGAGAAGAAGGAGATTATGCGTCAAGTACAAGAGCTTCTCGACAAAGGTTATATACGCGAATCCCTTAGTCCTTGTGCTGTTCCTATTATTCTAGTGCCAAAAAAGGATGGTACATCACGTATGTGTGTTGATTGTAGAGGCATTAATAATATTACTATTCGTTATCGTCATCCTATTCCTAGGCTCGATGATATGCTTGATGAATTGAGTGGCTCTACAATATTCTCCAAAGTTGATTTGCATAGTGGATACCATCAAATTCGTATGAAATTGGGAGATGAATGGAAAACAACATTTAAAACTAATTTTGGATTATATGAGTGGTTAGTCATGCCTTTTGGGTTAACTAATGCACCTAGTACTTTCATGAGATTAATGAACGAAGTTTTACGTGCTTTCATTGGATGATTTGTGGTAGTTTACTTTGATGACATATTGATTTATAGCAGATCTTTGGAACAACATTTGGAACATTTACGTGCTGTTTTTATTGCTCTACGTGATGCACGTTTGTTTGGTAACCTTGGGAAGTGCACCTTTTGCACCGACCGAGTATCTTTTCTTGGTATGTTGTTACTCCACAGGGAATTGAAGTTGATAAAGCCAAGATTGAAGCTATTGAGAGTTGGCCGCAGCCCAAAACGGTCACACAAGTGAGGAGTTTTCTTGGCCTCGCTGGATTCTATAGGCGTTTTGTGAGAGATTTCAGCACCATTGTTGCACCTCTCAATGAGCTTACAAAGAAAGATGTTCCTTTTCTTTGGGGTACCGCACAGGAAGAAGCCTTCTCGGTATTGAAAGATAAGTTGACACATGCTCCTTTACTCCAACTTCCTGATTTTAATAAGACTTTTGAGCTTGAATATGATGCTAGTGGAATTGGATTAGGCGGTGTGTTATTACAAGATGGCAAACCTGTTGCATACTTTTCTGAAAAATTGAGTGGGCCTAGTCTGAATTATTCTACTTATGATAAAGAATTATATGCTCTTGTTCGGACTTTAGAAACATGGCAACATTATTTACGGCCCAAAGAATTTGTTATACATTCTGATCATGAATCTTTGAAACATATTAAAAGTCAAGCTAAACTGAATCGTAGACATGCTAAATGGGTTGAATTCATTGAGACTTTTCCTTATGTCATTAAACACAAGAAGGGAAAAGAAAATGTTATTGCTGATGCATTGTCTCGCCGCTATACTATGCTTTCACAACTTGACTTCAAAATATTTGGTTTGGAGACCATCAAAGATCAATATGTGCATGATGCTGATTTTAAAGATGTAATGCAGAATTGTAAAGAAGGAAGAATGTGGAACAAGTCTGGCGTTAACGATGGATTTGTGTTTCGTGCTAACAAGCTATGCATTCCAGCTAGCTCCGTTCGTCTTTTGTTGTTGCAGGAGGCGCATGGAGGAGGATTAATGGGACACTTTGGCGTGAAAAAGACGGAGGACGTACTTGCTACACATTTCTTTTGGCCAAAGATGAGACGGGATGTTGAGCGTTTTATTGCTCGCTGCACTACATGTCAAAAAGCTAAGTCACGACTCAATCCTCATGGTTTATATATGCCTTTGCCTGTACCTAGTGTTACTTGGGAGGATATATCTATGGACTTTGTTTTAGGTTTACCTCGAACAAAGAAGGGGAGGGATAGCATATTTGTTGTCGTGGATAGATTCTCGAAAATGGCACACTTTATACCATGTCATAAAAGCGATGATGCTGTTAATGTTGCTGATTTGTTCTTTCGTGAAATTATTCGCTTGCATGGTGTGCCAAATACTATTGTTTCAGATCGTGATACTAAATTTCTTAGCCACTTTTAGAGATGTTTATGGGCTAAGTTGGGGACTAAACTGCTTTTTAGTACTACTTGTCACCCCCAAACTGATGGACAAACTGAAGTAGTCAATAGAACGTTGTCTACTATGCTTAGGGCTGTTTTGAAGAATAATAAGAAAATGTGGGAGGAATGCTTGCCTCATATTGAATTTGCTTATAATCGTTCATTGCATTCTACTACTAAGATGTGCCCTTTTGAAGTTGTGTATGGTTTCCTACCTCGTGCACCTATTGATTTGTTGCCTCTTCCATCTTCGGAGAAGGTTAATTTTGATGCTAAACAACGTGCTGAATTGATTTTAAAAATGCATGAGTTAACTAAGGAAAACATTGAGCGCATGAATGCTAAATATAAACTTGCTGGAGATAAGGGTAGAAAACATGTTGTGTTTGCACCTGGAGATCTTGTTTGGTTACATTTGCCTGCTGTCACTAACATTTTGCAGGAGTTCGCTGACGTCTTTCCACAAGACGTGCCACCGGGATTACCGCCTATTCGAGGGATTGAGCATCAGATTGACTTAATTCCCGGTGCTTCACTGCCAAACCGTGCACCATACCGTACCAATCCAGAGGAGACGAAGGAGATTATGCGCCAAGTACAAGAGCTTCTCGACAAAGGTTATATACGCGAATCCCTTAGTCCTTGTGCTGTTCCTATTATTCTAGTGCCGAAAAAGGATGGTACATCACGTATGTGTGTTGATTGTAGAGGCATTAATAATATTAATATTCGTTATCGTCATCCTATTCCTAGGCTAGATGATATGCTTGATGAATTGAGTGGCTCTACAATATTCTCCAAAGTTGATTTGCGTAGTGGCTACCATCAAATTCGTATGAAATTGGGAGATGAATGGAAAACAGCATTTAAAACTAAGTTTGGATTATATGAGTGGTTAGTCATGCCTTTTGGGTTAACTAATGCACCTAGTACTTTCATGAGATTAATGAACGAAGTTTTACGTGCTTTCATTGGACGATTTGTGGTAGTTTACTTTGATGACATACTGATTTATAGCAGATCTTTGGAAGAACATTTGGAACATTTACGTGCTGTTTTTATTGCTCTACGTGATGCACGTTTGTTTGGTAACCTTGGGAAGTGCACCTTTTGCACCGACCGAGTATCTTTTCTTGGCTATGTTGTTACTCCACAAGGAATTGAAGTTGACAAAGCCAAGATTGAAGCTATTGAGAGTTGGCCGCAGCCCAAAACGGTCACACAAGTGAGGAGTTTTCTTGGCCTCGCTGGATTCTATAGGCGTTTTGTGAGAGATTTCAGCACCATTGCTGCACCTCTCAACGAGCTTACAAAGAAGGATGTGCCTTTTGTTTGGGGTACCGCACAGGAAGAAGCCTTCACGGTATTGAAAGATAAGTTGACACATGCTCCTTTACTCCAACTTCCTGATTTTAATAAGACTTTTGAGCTTGAATGTGATGCTAGTGGAATTGGATTAGGAGGTGTGTTATTACAAGATGGCAAACCTGTTGCATACTTTTCTGAAAAATTGAGTGGGCCTAGTCTGAATTATTCTACTTATGATAAAGAATTATATGCTCTTGTTCGGACTTTAGAAACATGGCAACATTATTTATGGCCCAAAGAATTTGTTATACACTGATCATGAATCTTTGAAACATATTAAAAGTCAAGCTAAACTGAATCGTAGACATGCTAAATGGGTTGAATTCATTGAGACTTTCCCTTATGTCATTAAACACAAGAAGGGAAAAGAAAATGTTATTGCTGATGCATTGTCTCGTCGCTATACTATGCTTTCACAACTTGACTTCAAAATATTTGGTTTGGAGACGATCAAAGATCAATATGTGCATGATGCTGATTTTAAAGATGTAATGCAGAATTGTAAAGAAGGAAGAATGTGGAACAAGTTTGTCGTTAACGATGGATTTGTGTTTCGTGCTAACAAGCTATGCATTCCAGCTAGCTCCGTTCGTCTTTTGTTGTTGCAGGAGGCGCATGGAGGAGGATTAATGGGACACTTTGGCGTGAAGAAGACGGAGGACGTACTTGCTACACATTTCTTTTGGCCAAAGATGAGACGGGATGTTGAGCGTTTTATTGCTCAATGCACTACATGTCAAAAAGCTAAGTCACGACTCAATCCTCATGGTTTATATATGCCTTTGCCTGTACCTAGTGTTCCTTGGGAGGATATATCTATGGACTTTGTTTTAGGTTTACCTCGAACAAAGAAGGGGAGGGATAGCATATTTGTTGTCGTGGATAGATTCTCGAAAATGGCACACTTTATACCATGTCATAAAAGCGATGATGCTGCTAATGTTGCTGATTTGTTCTTTCGTGAAATTATTCGCTTGCATGGTGTGCCAAATACTATTGTTTCAGATCGTGATACTAAATTTCTTAGCCACTTTTGGAGATGTTTATGGGCTAAGTTGGGGACTAAACTGCTTTTTAGTACTACTTGTCACCCCCAAACTGATGGACAAACTGAAGTAGTCAATAGAACGCTGTCTACTATGCTTAGGGCTGTTTTGAAGAATAATAAGAAAATGTGGGAGGAATGCTTGCCTCATATTGAATTTGCTTATAATCGTTCATTGCATTCTACTACTAAGATGTGCCCTTTTGAAGTTGTGTATGGTTTCCTACCTCATGCACCTATTGATTTGTTGCCTCTTCCATCTTCGGAGAAGGTTAATTTTGATGCTAAACAACGTGCTGAATTGATTTTAAAAATGCATGAGTTAACTAAGGAAAACATTGAGCGCATGAATGCTAAATATAAACTTGCTGGAGATAAGGGTAGAAAACATGTTGTGTTTGCACCTGGAGATCTTGTTTGGTTACATTTGCGTAAGGATAGATTTCCTGATTTGCGCAAATCAAAGTTTATGCCACGTGCTGATGGTCCCTTTAAGGTGTTAGAGAAAATAAATGATAATGCATATAAACTTGAGCTGCCTGCAGATTTTGGGGTTAGTCCCACTTTTAACATTGCAGATTTGAAGCCTTATTTGGGTGAGGAAGATGAACTTCCATCGAGGACGACTTCATTTCAAGAAGGGGAGGATGATGAGGACATCAATACAATTGTTACACCCACAACCCCTGCTGCTATACATACTGGACCAATTACTAGAGCTCGTGCACGCCAACTATATTACCAGGTACTTTCGTTTCTTGGTAATGATTCTAATGTTCATGAGAATATGATGCTGCCTAAATTGGATACATTTGTTTTGCTTACAAATGAAGGGCCTAGCTTGGAGAAGGATGAACATTGGAGCAAGAACAAGCATGGAGATGATGGCATGCGCAAGGGGAACAAGAACGGAGTTACAAGTGATGATTTCAGGACTTTGAAGCCACCATAATGGGTGCATGAAGCCTTGGACGAAATATACAAGATGCCACTTCATAAATTTCGTCCCGAGGCTATTTTAGGTGCTGCGTCACCTTATTATTGGGCCAGGCCCATGTAATTTCGAAATACATAAGTATAGGCTATTTTTAGAGTACGTATGTGTGGGGAAACAAGAGATAGGGTTGATTTCGGACCCCTCCACCAAGGGCCACGAAATTCCCCCCCTCTTCCTCCATATATACAGCCCTTAGGGCATCGTTTAGACTTCGGGTTTTGTTTAGATTAAAAGTTCGCCATAGCTGCAACTTCGCGTACTTCGTTTGTGTTCAACGACCAGACAAAGGCGTCATAGAACCCCACCTTGATCAATAAAGCTTTCATCTTATATTCGCAATATGATAGAGGCAAAGGTGTCCCGTCTTTCGATGAGATGATGGATTTCGCTTTGGTGGAAGTCGACTTTGACGATCCGACTACGAACGTGCGAGGACGTCGCGCCTTAGCAATCGCTAAACCAACTCCGAGAGGTTATTGACCACGCCGGAGCACGATCAACCTGACCACGAGGGTCTGTTTCCTGCGAGCAAATGAAGAACAAGCAAGAAACTGAGATTGCAATCTGGATATTGCGAATATAAGATGAAAGCTTTATTGATCAAGGTGGGGTTCTGTGACGCCTTTGTCTGGTCGTTGAACACAAACGAAGTACGCGAAGTTGCAGCTATGGCGAACTTTTAATCTAAACAAAACCCAAAGTCTAAACGATGCCCTAAGGGCTGTATATATGGAGGAAGAGGGGGGAATTTCGTGGCCCTTGGTGGAGGGGTCCGAAATCAACCCTATCTCTTGTTTCCCCACACATACGGACTCTAACAATAGCCTATACTTATGTATTTCGAAATTACATGGGCCTGGCCCAATAATAAGGTGACGCAGCACCTAAAATAGCCTCGGGACGAAATTTATGAAGTGGCATCTTGTATATTTCGTCCAAGGCTTCATGCACCCATTATGGTGGCTTCAAAGTCCTGAAATCATCACTTGTAACTCCGTTCTTGTTCCCCTTGCGCATGCCATCATCTCCATGCTTGTTCTTGCTCCAATGTTCATCCTTCTCCAAGCTAGGCCCTTCATTTGTAAGCAAAACAAATGTCTCCAATTTAGGCAGCATCATATTCTCATGAACATTAGAATCATTACCAAGAAACGAAAGTACCTGGTAATTTAGTTGGCGTGCACGAGCTCTAGTAATTGGTCCAGTATGTATAGCAGCAGGGGCTGTGGGTGTAACAATTGTATTGATGTCCTCATCATCCTCCCCTTCTTGAAATGAAGTCGTCCTCGACGGAAGTTCATCTTCCTCACCCAAATAAGGCTTCAAATCTGCAATGTTAAAAGTGGGACTAACCCCAAAATATGCAGGCAGCTCAAGTTTATATGCATTATCATTTATTTTCTCTAACACCTTAAAGGGACCATCAGCACGTGGCATTAACTTTGATTTGCGCAAATCAGGAAATCTATCCTTACGCAAATGTAACCAAACAAGATCTCCAGGTGCAAACACAACATGTTTTCTACCCTTATCTCCAGCAAGTTTATATTTAGCATTCATACGCTCAATGTTTTTGATGAGGACATCAATACAATTGTTACACCCACAGCCCCTGCTGCTATACATACTGGACCAATTACTAGAGCTCGTGCACGCCAACTAAATTACCAGGTACTTTCGTTTCTTGGTAATGATTCTAATGTTCATGAGAATATGATGCTGCCTAAATTGGATACATTTGTTTTGCTTACAAATGAAGGGCCTAGCTTGGAGAAGGATGAACATTGGAGCAAGAACAAGCATGGAGATGATGGCATGCGCAAGGAGAACAAGAACGGAGTTACCAGTGATGATTTCAGGACTTTGAAGCCACCATAATGGGTGCATGAAGCCTTGGACGAAATATACAAGATGCCACTTCATAAATTTCGTCCCGAGGCTATTTTAGGTGCTGCGTCACCTTATTATTGGGCCAGGCCCATGTAATTTCGAAATACATAAGTATAGGCTATTTTTAGAGTCCGTATGTGTGGGGAAACAAGAGATAGGGTTGATTTCAGACCCCTCCACCAAGGGCCACGAAATTCCCCCCTCTTCCTCCATATATACAGCCCTTAGGGCATCGTTTAGACTTTGGGTTTTGTTTAGATTAAAAGTTCGCCATAGCTGCAACTTCGCGTACTTCGTTTGTGTTCAACGACCAGACAAAGGCGTCACAGAACCCCACCTTGATCAATAAAGCTTTCATCTTATATTCGCAATATCCAGATTGCAATCTCAGTTTCTTGCTTGTTCTTCGTTTGCTCGCAGGAAATAGACCCTCGTGGTCAGGTTGATCGTGCTCCGGCGTGGTCAATAACCTCTCGGAGTTGGTTTAGCGATTGCTAAGGCGCGACGTCCTCGCACGTTCGTAGTCGGATCGTCAAAGTCGACTTCCGCCAAAGCGAAATCCACCATCTCATCAAAAGACGGGACACCTCCGCCTCTATCAGGTGGCGCGGCGGCTGGTCATAACCACCGCTGCTGGAGCTGTCGCTGGAGGAAGAACCACCGTAGCTGGACGAGACGTGGTCAGCCCCAAGGACGGGTTCGCCCTCCTCCTCATCACGACCATCGCCAAGGCCGAGCACCTCCTCGCCGTGGTTGGCCTCGGGGCAGCACCTGGCGCGGCGGCCATCTTCCCCAAACACCCTCACGTAGAGGGTCGCGTCACCATCATACTTGAAATGGAGGGTGCATCGCTTGCCTTGGCCACGCGTGCGGGCAAATGTCTGCCAGCCACGGGCCAGGGCTATGTTGCCCATGACGGAGACCTCGACCGCAAGCCAGGAAGCCCTGCTGCAGCAGCCGTCCGCCTGCAGCCAGAACCCGCCTGGACCAGAGGCTGGCAGCTCGTCGACAAAGAAACGCGGGAGCTGAAGACAGTTGCCAGCCAGGTTCTCTGACCAGATGACGAACTCCGGCAGCACCTCCGTCGAGTGGAAGCGCGGCCAGGGAGGACGCGCGACCATTGCACGTCTCCCTTCATCGACAGGACCGCCACGACCGGAGCGACCCCTGCCATGCGAAGCGGCACCACCACGGCTGTGCGGGGCCGCGGTGGGGGTCGCGGTGTGCTTGCGGGGACGGCCACGTGCACGCTTGGGCGCTGGAGAGCCGGTCCCCTTGCGAGGGGCCTTCCCTTTCTCCGCGGCGGAGAACCTCTTCGACGGCGCCATTAGTGTTGCAAGTGGCGATGGAGCAAATGATGAGGACACCAATACAATTGTTACACCCACAACCCCTGCTGCTATACATACTGGACCAATTACTAGAGCTCGTGCACGCCAACTAAATTACCAGGTACTTTCGTTTCTTGGTAATGATTCTAATGTTCATGAGAATATGATGCTGCCTAAATTGGATACATTTGTTTTGCTTACAAATGAAGGGCCTAGCTTGGAGAAGGATGAACATTGGAGCAAGAACAAGCATGGAGATGATGTCATGCGCAAGGGAAACAAGAACGGAGTTACAAGTGATGATTTCAGGACTTTGAAGCCACCATAATGGGTGCATGAAGCCTTGGACGAAATATACAAGATGCCACTTCATAAATTTCGTCCCGAGGCTATTTTAGGTGCTGCGTCACTTTATTATTGGGCCAGGCCCATGTAATTTCGAAATACATAAGTATAGGCTATTTTTAGAGTCCGTATGTGTGGGGAAACAAGAGATAGGGTTGATTTCGGACTCCTCCACCAAGGGCCACGAAATTCCCCCCTCTTCCTCCATATATACAGCCCTTAGGGCATCGTTTAGACTTTGGGTTTTGTTTAGATTAAAAGTTCGCCATAGCTGCAACTTCGCGTACTTCGTTTGTGTTCAACGACCAGACAAAGGCGTCACAGAACCTCACCTTGATCAATAAAGCTTTCATCTTATATTCGCAATATCTAGATTGCAATCTTAGTTTCTTGCTTGTTCTTCGTTTGCTCGCAGGAAACAGACCCTCGTGGTCAGGTTGATCGTGCTCCGGCGTGGTCAATAACCTCTCGGAGTTGGTTTAGCGATTGCTAAGGCGCGACGTCCTTGCACGTTCGTAGTCGGATCGTCAAAGTTGACTTCCACCAAAGCGATATCCATCATCTCATCGAAAGACGGGACACCTTTGCCTCTATCAGCAAAGAGCAAGAAGCAAGCAGAATGGGAAGAGATGGGCGACGGTGGCTCTGCCCCCCTCCCCATTTATAGCAGAAGAAGGCCAACTAGCGCCCCCCACGATCACAGCTAATGATGGTTTTTCCCTGCATGCAGCAGAGACTCGTCAAATCTGGCAGTTGTCGAGGCGACGTGGGGAAGCAGAGACGCCCACGTCCAATCAACCGCCACGCGTCGACCAAGGCCGCGGGCTATTGGGGCCCGCGGCGCTCCGCACTTGCCCCTTAGGCTTCGCCTCGAAGCCAGGCCCATGCGCTCCTTGGGCCCGGGAGCTACTGTCGGCGTTCTGGGTACAGGGGTCCCCAGACTTGCCTGCCTGCAGCCCATGGCGTGGATCTGCGAGTGGGCCCGTATGACCCATCTTCACCAGCAAGGACTCAAGACCCTCATGAGGGGCCAAGCCTCGTGAGGCGGATGACACAAGACCTCCTCGGGAGCGGCCTCACCAGGCTGGCTCGCGAGGGGCGGAAAGATCAAGGCCAGGCAAACCTCGCGAGGTTCCGATGACGTGAGCCATGACGACCAAGGCATGGTGGGTGCCAGCGCGCACAGTGTCCTTGTTTCCCCTTTGATGCTAAGGAAGCAGGCGCAGGCGCAGAGTACCGAGGTGTCAAGCAAAGGTTTCCATATCGGTGCAACAAGACCAAGACCAACAGAATGGCAAGACGGAGGTCACCGTGGAGCCCAAGACGGCGTCACCACCAGAGCCTTTGGCAGGGGAAGACCACTTTTGTCAGGATAAGCTGTACTAGTTGTCCCCTTTCGAATTGGCCGTTGTTGGCTCCCTTCCCGCTCAATATTTGGGGAGAGGACCAGGGCCTCTACAAATAGGACTAGCCACCACCGTAGCTAGGGGGGTCGATCAAGTGGATCGAGAGAGAGCAGAACAACCACAAGTTCACCGAGCACAAGAACACCTCTCCTCAGGAGGCTGTTCTTCCCCTTGTATTGTTCATTCTCAGCCCAAGAGGCAATCCACCACCACACACTGGAGTAGGGTATTACACCACAACGGTGGCCTGAACCAGTATAAATCTTGTGTCCCTTGTGTTACGAGTTCGTCGAGTTAGCCAGTCAGATCTTAGCAAAGCTAGGACGTGGATCGGTAGGGGGAGATCTTCACGCGCACCCCAGTGTTCGAACCTTGAGGGTTTTGCTAGAACCCGTGATCCAACAGTCGTGGTTAATAACCTCTCGGAGTTGGTTTAGCGATTGCTAAGGGCGATGTCCTCGCATGTTCGTAGTCAGATCGTCAAAGTCTACTCCACCAAAAACGATAGTCACCATCTCATCAAAAGATGGCCTTTTCCTCTATCAAGTGGTATCAGATTTCCAGGTTGCTCGGTGAGTTTTTTTATAGTTTTTCGTAGTTTAGATCGAGTCTGTTCTTCATACCTACAGTCCATGAAAAGCCACAAAAAATAGGGTTATTTCATCATATCTGAACCAGTATGAGCCTTTGCATAGTCTTTTCAGTATTTTGCTTTGTTGAATTTGTGGTTGCATCATCGTGTCAAGTTGTTGTTCTTAGCATCTAGTCTTTTAGAGTTTTGAGTTCAAGTCATAAGTTGTCACGCCACCGCCACACCATCATCATCGCCCCTTGCCATCTACCACACCACCGCTTATCCGCCACCGATCCGTATCCATATACCACCACCAATCCGTATCCATATAACCCCACCAGTACCATATACCACCACTGCTGCCACATACCACCACCGCTGCCAAATCTTACCATCATATATCCACCACTGATACATCTCCAACGTATCTATAATTTTTGATTGTTCCATGCTATTATATTATCTGTTTTGGATGTTAATGGCCTTATTTATACACTTTTATATTATTTTTGGGACTAACCTACTAACCCAAGGCCCAGTGCAAATTGTTGTTTTTTTGCCTATTTCAGTGTTTCATAGAAAAGGAATATCAAACGGAATCCAAACGGAATAAAACATTCGGGAGAGTTAGTTTTGTAACAAACGTGATCCATGGGACTTAGAGTGGACGTCAAGCAACCAATGAGGGGGCCACGAGGCAGGGGGCGCGCCCTCCCCCTCGTGGGCCCCTCGTGGCTCCACCGTCCTACTTCTTCCTCCTATATATATTCATATACCCTGAAAACATCCAGGAGCACCACAAAACCCTATTTCCACCGCCGCAACCTTCTGTACCCAAGATATCCCATCTTGGGGCCTTTTCTGGAGCTTCGTCGGAGGGGGAAACGATCATGGAGGGCCTCTACATCAACTCCATGGCCCCTCCTATGATGTGTGAGTAGTTTACCTCAGACCTTCGGGTTCATAGTTATTAGCTAGATGGCTTATTCTCTCTCTTTGGCTCTCAATACAATGTTCTCCTCGATCTTCTTGGAGATCTATTTGATGTAACTCTTTTTGCGGTGTGTTTGTCGAGATCCGATGAATTGTGGGTTTATGATCAAGTTTATCTATGAACAATATTTGATTCTTATCTGAAATCTTTTATGTATGATTGGTTATCTTTGAAAGTCTCTTCGAATTATCAGTTTGGTTTGGCCTACTAGATTGATCTTTCTTGCAATGGGAGAAGTGCTTAGCTTTGGGTTCAATCTTGCGGTGTCCTTTCCCAGTGACAACAGGGGCAGCAAGGCACGTATTGTATTGTTGCCATCGAGGATAAAAAGATGGGGTTTATATCATATTGCTTGGGTTTATCCCTCTACATCATGTCATCTTGCCTAATGCATTACTCTCTTCTTATGAACTTAATACTCTAGATGCATGCTGGATAGCGGTCGATGTGTGGAGTAATAGTAGTAGATGCAGAATCGTTTCGGTCTACTTGTCGCGGACGTGATGCCTATATACATGATCATGCCTAGATATTCTCATAATTATGCACTTTTCTATCAATTGATCGATGGTAATTTGTTCACCCACCGTAATATTTATGCTATCTTGAGAGAAGCCACTAGTGAAACCTATGGCCCCCGGGTCTATTTTCCATCATATAAGTTTCCAATCTATTTTACTTTGCAATCTTTATTTTCCAATTTATATCATAAAAATACCAAAAATATTTATCTTATTACTATTATCTCTATCAGATCTCACTCTTGATAGAGGCAAAGGTGTCCCGTCTTTCGATGAGATGATGGATATCGCTTTGGTGGCAGTCGACTTTGACGATCCAACTACGAACGTACGAGGACGTCGCACCTTAGCAATCGCTAAACCAACTCCGAGAGGTTATTGACCACGCCGGAGCACGATCAACCTGACCACGAGGGTCTGTTTCCTGCGAGCAAACGAAGAACAAGCAAGAAACTGAGATTGCAATCTGGATATTGCGAATATAAGATGAAAGCTTTATTGATCAAGGTGGGGTTCTGTGACGCCTTTGTCTGGTCGTTGAACACAAACGAAGTACCTGAAGTTGCAGCTATGGCGAACTTTTAATCTAAACAAAACCCGAAGTCTAAACGATGCCCTAAGGGCTGTATATATGGAGGAAGAGGGGGAATTTCGTGGCCCTTGGTGGAGGGATCCGAAATCAACCCTATCTCTTGTTTCCCCACACATACGTACTCTAAAAATAGCCTATACTTATGTATTTCGAAATTACATGGGCCTGGCCCAATAATAAGGTGACGCGGCACCTAAAATAGCCTCGGGATGAAATTTATGAAGTGGCATCTTGTATATTTCGTCCAAGGCTTCATGCACCCATTATGGTGGCTTCAAAGTCCTGAAATGATCACTTGTAACTCCGTTCTTGTTCCCCTTGCGCAAGCCATCATCTCCATGCTTGTTCTTGCTCCAATGTTCATCCTTCTCCAAGCTAGGCCCTTCATTTGTAAGCAAAACAAATGTATCCAATTTAGGCAGCATCATATTCTCATGAACATTAGAATCATTACCAAGAAACGAAAGTACCTGGTAATTTAGTTGGCGTGCACGAGCTCTAGTAATTGGTCCAGTATGTATAGCAGCAGGGGTTGTGGGTGTAACAATTGTATTGATGTCCTCATCATGCTCCCCTTCTTGAAATGAAGTCGTCCTCGACGGCAGTTCATCTTCCTCACCCAAATAAGGCTTCAAATCTGCAATGTGAAAAGTGGGACTAACCCCAAAATCTGCAGGCAGCTCAAGTTTATATGCATTATCATTTATTTTCTCTAACACCTTAAAGGGACCATCAACACGTGGCATTAACTTTGATTTGCGCAAATCAGGAAATCTATCCTTACGCAAATGTAACCAAACAAGATCTCCAGGTGCAAACACAACATGTTTTCTACCCTTATCTCCAGCAAGTTTATATTTAGCATTCATACGCTCAATGTTTTCCTTAGTTAACTCATGCATTTTTAAAATCAATTCAGCACGTTGTTTAGCATCAAAATTAACCTTCTCCGAAGATGGAAGAGGCAACAAATCAATAGATGCACGAGGTAGGAAACCATACACAACCTCAAAAGGGCACATCTTAGTAGTAGAATGCAATGAACGATTATAAGCAAATTCAATATGAGGCAAGCATTCCTCCCACATTTTCTTATTATTCTTCAAAACAGCCCTAAGCATAGTAGACAACGTTCTATTGACTACTTCAGTTTGTCCATCAGTTTGGGGGTGACAAGTAGTACTAAAAAGCAGTTTAGTCCCCAACTTAGCCCATAAACATCTCCAAAAGTGGCTAAGAAATTTAGTATCACGATCTGAAACAATAGTATTTGGCACACCATGCAAGCGAATAATTTCACGAAAGAACAAATCAGCAACATTAACAGCATCATCGCTTTTATGACATGGTATAAAGTGTGCCATTTTCGAGAATCTATCCACGACAACAAATATGCTATCCCTCCCCTTCTTTGTTCGAGGTAAACCTAAAACAAAGTCCATAGATATATCCTCCCAAGGAACACTAGGTACAGGCAAAGGCATATATAAACCATGAGGATTGAGTCGTGGTGATAGAGGCGGGGTGTCCCGATCTTTCGATGAGATGATAACTATCGATTTGGTGGAGACGACTTTGACGATCCGACTACAAACGTGCAACGACGTTCTGCCTTAGCAATCGCTAAACCAACTCCGAGAGGTTATTGACCACGCCGGAACACGATCAACCTGACCACGAAGGTCTATTCCTGCAAGCAATCGAAGAACAAGCAAGAATATGATAAAAGCAATCTGAATATTGCGAGTATATATGAAGTATTGATAGATAAACGTGGGGATCCGTAAGAGGTCTTGGTCTGGTCGTTGGACACAAACGAAGTACACAAAGTTGCAATGGCTAACTTTTAACTAAACAAATCCCAAGGAAAAGCTACTAGATGGATCTACTTATATAGGAGCAAGGGGTGGCGGCCAAGGAGGTGGGAGGACGTCCCAAGGCAGCCTAAAACTAAATCTAGGTCGTACAAGGCCAATGGGCCCAAGTGGAGGTGATGTAACACCTTTGGACTTGTAGTTTGACTCGGATTCTGCTGCAGCATCAGATTGTTTCGTCCACAACTCAACGCTCCGGACTAATTTGAAGGTGATTCCAATTGGGTTGGAAAGTGCACGAAATTTAGTTTCCAACAAAAAAAGAATCACCCAATTCGGAGTCCGTATGAAAAACTTGTGTGCGTTTTGAGTCAGGTGTGTCTGTGCAGTCCGAATCTGAATCCAGAACGTGAGAGACTTGGACTCTATCTTCTCTTGGGCCAAAAGTGACGTGAGAGAACTTTTTGGACAGCAAATAAACATCTCTTTCTTCCTTATCTTCATATGTGGATTGTACAAATGTCCCATACACCTGCAATTAGACAAAACACAAAAGTGTGTGAAGTATTTTTGTTCTGGATAACATAAATAGATTATTGAATAGTTTGCACTAGAAATCACCTGACAAATATGCATATATGCAATATTTTTGGTCATATCCAAGGTAGTCATGTCCTCATCATCCTCCCCTTCTTGAAAATAAAGCCGTCCTCGGCGTTGCTTAATCTGAAATGTGGCTAACAAAAGAGACAAGGTGTACATGTTGTATATGTATATTTCATCCATTTTTACTTCCCTTGATTTTTGCATATATGACACATGAATAGATGAGTAACTTGCATAGTTCATAAAATCTAAAGCCAAAAAATTAGCACAAGAAGTAGAAGGCATGAAAATATTGCAACTCAGTTTGCACATATAAGTGAAGCTCTTATTCATTTCAAAAGATTGACAATGTTCATCATTAAACCATCCCAACATTGGTGAATAAACTTTACTTGCATCAAATTTACATGCTACAACATGCTTAAATAAGCAAACATGCAATAAGTCATTCAACACAGAATCATCACCAAGATTATACGTCATATCAAAATGATTAAACATTGGTTCTTTTGCATCAATAGTTAATTCAATGGGTGCACTCAAAATTGTTGGTATTTCAGTTGTTTGATCACATGGCAAAGTCAAATTATCAACGTAGTCCTCTAAAATAGGTGGTGTGATCAAAGTAGTGGGTAGCTCATCAGATGGTGCATTCAAATTGACAAGGCATTCATCATTCTCATATAGAGATGGAAGATCAGTACCTTTGTCATTACCTCTTATGATCAACTCAGATGATGTAGCCACTCTCGGGGACGATGTGTCACATGGTGGAGGTGATGTAGTCCTGGCAACAACGGATGTGGTTGTCATAGTATGCCTAGTAGTTGAAGGAACAACCATATCAACTCTTGGAATGTGCATCGTGCGCTTGTTCTCCTCGTGGCCAACACGTCGTTTTATTTCCTGTTCAGCTTTGCAAGCAAGATGAAACAAATGGTCCATAGGATAACACTCTTCATGAATTAATATCTCTTGAATATCATGGTTTAATCCTCCCCAAAATCTATCCATAAAATCATCTTCACTTTCTTCTAAGGAGGAATGCAACAAGGTAGTTTGTAAATCATCATAATATTTTGTTACAGTTTCACTACCTTGTTTTAAGTGTTGCAACTTTTTAATCATGTCACGAGTATAATAAGCAGGGACGAAAGTATGTCGCATGGCAAGTTTCAAATCATCCCAAGTAGTAGGTATATAATCAGGGTGTAACCGACAATATTCACTCCACCAAACCAAAGCATAACCAGTGAAAGAACCAACCGCAACCTTAACCTTTTTATGTTCATTGAAATTATGGGAAGCAAATATATTTTTTATGTCGAACTCCCATTCAATATATAAAGCAGGTTTAAAACGGCCATTAAATGGTGGTATAGATACATTAACCTGATCATGTGCATTTGGATGTTTGTGCACCTCTCGTGACGGTTGTGGTATTTGCAAAGGTGGTGGCACGTCTCCCGCGATCGACAAAGCCCATGAATTGACTTTGGATCCTGTCATGATTAGTAGAACAAGAAACAAAGCCCAAAAATATTGTTCCTATAACTACTAGGATGTGGTGGTAAAACGCTCACAGTAAAGCAAATATCAATGTCTTACAAATTCTTACCATGCAGCAGGCGGTGATCGGCAACCAGCGGTGTCAAGTAACTCCGAATATTGAGTAAAGCGATTGCCAGGGGAGCGTACATATACACGGTGTAGAAATATGTGGAGCTGGGTTGGCTATATATGGTAGCAAAAGATTAGCAATAATCAATTCAAAGATGCAATGTTGAATAAACGCTCAACGACGGTACTGTGCTGGTCCTAGGCTAGACCGGACTAGAGACGCGAGCCTAGAACACTAATGAGGTCACGGCGTAGCACAACTAGCATCAATGAAGGATACTAAGTAGCTCTTGACAGCAAGATATAAGTGAAGATCACAACGGCAGTGAAGATAATGATGAAAAACAACTGCCAAGCAGGATATACAACAACTCTCTCTCCAACTTTCCTCTTGAAAAGTTTGAGACAATTTTTTGATAAATTCTTTCAAAGAATGCTACTAACTCAAGCTTTCCAATGCAAAAAGAATCACTCAATTCCGAGTTGATATGAGGAGTCAAAGAATTCTAAAACTGGCCTGAAAAATTGGAACAAGCTGTATTCACGAACTTCGGAGGGCAAAAAGACCTATTTAGAAGCCGATTTTGAGGTGTCAAATATTGAACTAGCTTCTGCAACTATTTAGATGCGGCTCGTCGCTATCTTCAATTTGAGTACTCACGGAGCCAAAACGGACTTCGTATGAGGAAGATACACCTGTTTTACTGAACAGTGCGCAAAACAGATTCCAATCCGAATTCAGGTACGAGATTGATTCTAGATAGATCCAATTTTTTTCTTCTCTCTTTTTTTTTCTCACGCTTTTTTTTTCTTCTCTCTCTTTTTCTTTCCTTTTTTTTCTCTTTTTTTCTCTATCTTTTTTTTTTCTCCCTCTTTCCAAGACAAAGTAGATAAGATGCAGATTGGATCAGGCGAAGATGTGAATGACCTCAACTATGATTATGACAATGAACAGTGCATAGCACGTGGTGGAAATTAATAGATGGGATGGTGGACAGCGGAACGGATAATGATGCAGCGGCGGCGTGACTAATGTGAACAAAACTCGAAACTCTAAAGGAACTAGACACTAAGACCAGCAACTGACACGAGGATGCAACCGATAATTCAACTATGCAAGCAATGAATAGAAAATTGCAAAGGCTCAGACTGGCTTGGATAAAGGATGAACAGATCTAACTTTTTTTTGTGGCTTTTTCTTGGACAATAGGTAAGAAAATAAATCTAATCTAAGAAAAACTGGAAATTCTCACCGAGCAACATGAAAACTGATACCACTTGATAGAGGCGGGGTGTCCCGATCTTTCGATGAGATGATAACTATCGATTTGGTGGAGACGACTTTGACGATACGACTACAAACGTGCAACGACGTTCTGCCTTAGCAATCGCTAAACCAACTCCGAGAGGTTATTGACCACGCCGGAACACGATCAACCTGACCACGAAGGTCTATTCCTGCAAGCAATCGAAGAACAAGCAAGAATATGATAAAAGCAATCTGAATACTGCGAGTATATATGAAGTATTGATAGATAAAGGTGGGGATCCGTAAGCGGTCTTGGTCTGGTCGTTGGACACAAACGAAGTACACGAAGTTGCAATGGCTAACTTTTAACTAAACAAATCCAAAGGAAAAGCTACTAGATGGATCTACTTATATAGGAGCAAGGGGTGGCGGCCAAGGAGGTGGGAGGACGTCCCAAGGCAGCCTAAAACTAAATCTAGGTCGTACAAGGCCAATGGGCCCAAGTGGAGGTGATGTAACACCTTTGGACTTGTAGTTTGACTCGGATTCTGCTGCAGCATCAGATTGTTTCGTCCACAACTCAACACTCCGGACGAATTTGAAGGTGATTCCAATTGGGTTGGAAAGTGCACGAAATCTAGTTTCCAACAAAAAAAGAATTACCCAATTCGGAGTCCGTATGAAAAACTTGTGTGCGTTTTGAGTCAGGTGTGTCTGTGCAGTCCGAATCTAAATCCAGAACGTGAGAGACTTGGACTCTATCTTCTCTTGGGCCAAAAGTGACGTGAGAGAACTTTTTGGACAGCAAATAAACATCTCTTTCTTCCTTATCTTCATATGTGGATTGTACAAATGTCCCATACACCTACAATTAGACAAAACACAAAAGTGTGAAGTATTTTTGTTCTGGATAACATAAATAGATTATTGAATAGTTTGCACTAGAAATCACCTGACAAATATGCATATATGCAATATTTTTGGTCATATCCAAGGTAGTCATGTCCTCATCACGTGACTTAGCTTTTTGACATGTAGTGCAGCGAGCAATAAAACGCTCAACATCCCGTCTCATCTTTGGCCAAAAGAAATGTGTAGCAAGTACGTCCTCCGTCTTCTTCACGCCAAAGTGTCCCATTAATCCTCCTCCATGCGCCTCCTGCAACAACAAAAGACGAACGGAGCTAGCTGGAATGCATAGCTTGTTAGCACGAAACACAAATTCATCATTAACGACGAACTTGTTCCACATTCTTCCTTCTTTACAATTCTGCATTACATCTTTAAAATCAGCATCATGCACATATTGATCTTTGATGGTCTCCAAACCAAATATTTTGAAGTCAAGTTGTGAAAGCATAGTATAGCGGAGAGACAATGCATCAGCAATAACATTTTCTTTTCCCTTCTTGTGTTTAATGACATAAGGAAATGTCTCAATGAATTCAACCCATTTAGCATGTCTACGATTCAGTTTAGCTTGACTTTTAATATGTTTCAAAGATTCATGATCAGAATGTATAACAAATTCTTTGGGCCATAAATAATGTTGCCATGTTTCTAAAGTCCGAACAAGAGCATATAATTCTTTATCATAAGTAGAATAATTCAGACTAGGCCCACTCAATTTTTCAGAAAAGTATGCAACAGGTTTGCCATCTTGTAATAACACACCGCCTAATCCAATTCCACTAGCATCACATTCAAGCTCAAAAGTCTTATTAAAATCAGGAAGTTGGAGTAAAGGAGCATGTGTCAACTTATCTTTCAATACCGAGAAGGCTTCTTCCTGTGCGGTACCCCAAAGAAAAGGCACATCTTTCTTTGTAAGCTCGTTGAGAGGTGCAGCAATGGTGCTGAAATCTCTCACAAAACGCCTATAGAATCCAGCGAGGCCAAGAAAACTCCTCACTTGTGTGACCGTTTTGGGCTGCGGCCAACTCTCAACGTTTAGGCCCAAAAATGTTCGAAAACGCATTTTTCGAAAAAATTTCTGGCTATCCTATTTTTAGGTGTTTCTGAGTGTTTTGAGACAGGTGCCATTATAGGAAGTTTTTTTTGACCCGTTTCCAGTTTTTGGGTCCGGGCAGTCGAAAAAAAAAATTCGAACAAAAAAAAAATTTCGTGCCCATCCTGTCAGTTTGACCTAGGAAGAGTTTTGAGACACTCGCCATTATAGTG